>NC_080381.1:19384982-19690585 GCF_014773155.1 Arachis stenosperma
TTTCGAAAAATTGAAAGGAGATTTGAGAAGATATGGAGAGAATTTGAGAGAAGGGTAAGTTTTTGAACAAGATTTGGGATTGATTTGAGAGAGATTTGAAGAATGATTTTAATTTTTTTTGAGGATTTGAAAGTGAATGGTGAAAGGTTGAGATGGGTTCATGTGGAAGAGTATGGGTAAGAAAAGGAAAGTTTGAAAAAAATTTGATTGGAAAACAAAATCTTGGTCCCCCACCTTTCTGGCGTTAAACGCCCAGAATGGCATCCATTCTGGCGTTTAACGCCCATTTGTTGCCCATTGTGGGCGTTTAACGCCAGAATTCCCTTTATCACTGGGCGTTTTGCTAAACGCCCAGGATGCTGCACACCTGGCGTTAAACGCCCAGAATGGTGCCCATTCTGGCGTTTAACGCCCAAAATGCCCCTTACTGGCATTTTTTCGCCAGTAAGCTCTTTTTCTCTGCTTTTTGCGCTGAATCCTTCTGTAACTCTGTGAATTCCTTCATTTTTGATACTTGCCTTTGTAATAACAAAACATATAACCTGCTAATGACTGGGTTGCCTCCCAGCAAGCACTTCTTTACTGTCTTTAGCTGGACCTTTACTGAGAATCACTCAAGTCTCAGTTTTGAGCATTCCTGCTCAAAATTGCCTTCAAGATAATGCTTGATTCTTTGCCCATTAACAATGAACTTTTTGTCAGAATCAATATCCTGAAGTTCAACATATCCATATGGTGATACTCCTGTAATCACATACGGACCCCTCCACCGGGATTTAAGTTTTCCTGGAAACAATCTGAGCCTAGAGTTGAAGAGCAGAACTTTTTGTCCTGGCTCAAAGACTCTGGTTGACAACTTCTTGTCATGCCACTTCTTTGCCTTTTCCTTATAAATTTTTGCATTTTCAAAGGCATTGAGTCTGAACTCCTCTAGCTCATTTAACTGGAGCAATCTTTTTTCACCAGCTAACTGAGCATCCATATTTAGGAATCTGGTTGCCCAGTAGGCTTTATGTTCCAGTTCCACGGGCAGATGACAGGCCTTCCCATACACCAGCTGGTATGGAGAGGTTCCTATAGGAGTCTTGAATGTTGTTCTGTATGCCCACAGAGCATCATCCAAACTCTTTGCCCAATCCTTTCTTCGGGCTATCACAGTCCGTTCTAGGATTCTTTTTAGTTCTCTGTTAGAGACTTCAGCTTGCCCATTTGTCTGTGGATGATACGGAGTTGCCACTTTGTGGCTAATTCCATATCTGACCATAGCAGAGTATAGCTGTCTATTGCAGAAATGAGTGCCCCCGTCACTGATTAGTACTCTGGGAACACCAAACCTGCTGAAGATGTGTTTCTGGAGGAATTTCAGCACGGTCTTGGTATCATTAGTGGGTGTAGCAATTGCTTCTACCCACTTAGATACATAGTCCACTGCCACCAGAATGTAAGTGTTTGAGTATGATGGTGGGAATGGACCCATGAAGTCAATTCCCCATACATCAAACAATTCTATCTCTAATATCCCTTGTTGAGGCATGGCATATCTGTGAGGCAAGTTACCAGCTCTTTGGCAACTGTCACGTTACGCACAAACTCTCGGGAATCTTTATAGAGAGTAGGCCAGTAGAAGCCACATTGGAGGACTTTAGGCTATTCGCTCACTTCCAAAATGTCCTCCATACTGTGATCCATGGCAATGCCATAGGATCCTTTGTGCTTCTTCTCTGGGTATACATCTGCGGGATCATTCCGTCTGCACATCTCTTAAAGAGATATGGCTCATCCCATAGGTAGTACTTGGCATCTGAAATTAATTTCTTTCTTTGCACTCTGCTGTACTCCTGGGGTATGAACCTCACAGCTTTATAGTTTGCAATATCTGCAAACCATGGAGCTTCCTGAATGGCAAAGAGTTGCTCATCTGGGAAAGTCTCAGAGATCTCAGTAGAAGGGAGGGACGTCCCAGCTACTGGTTCTATTCGGGACAGATGATCAGCTACTTGGTTCTCTGTCCCTTTTCTGTCTCTTATTTCTATATCAAACTCTTGCAGAAGCAACACCCATCTTATAAGCCTGGGTTTTGAATCCTGCTTTGTGAGTAAGTATTTAAGAGCAGCATGGTCAGTGTACACAATCACCTTTGATCCCACTAGATAAGATCTAAACTTGTCAATGGCATAGACCACTGCAAGTAATTCTTTTTTCTGTGGTTGTGTAATTCTTCTATGCATCATTTAGAACACGGCTGCATAATAAATGACGTGCAGAAGCTTGTTATGCCTCTGTCCCAACACTGCACCAATGGCATGGTCACTGGCATCACACATTAATTCAAATGGCAATGTCCAATCTGGTGCAGAGATGACTGGTGCTGTGACCAGCTTAGCTTTCAAGGTCTCAAACGCCTGCTGACACTGTGTGTCAAACACAAATGGCGTGTCAGCAGCTAGCAGGTTACTCAAAGGTTTTGCAATTTTTGAAAAAATCCTTTATGAACCTTCTGTAGAATCCGCATGCCCCAGAAAGCTTCTGATTGCCTTAACATTGGCAGGTGGTGGTAATTTTTCAATTACCTCTACCTTTGCCTTATCCACCTCTATTCCCCTGCTTGAAATTTTGTGCCCAAGGACAATTCCTTCAGTCACCATAAAGTGACATTTCTCCCAGTTTAAAACTAGGTTAGTCTCTTGGCACCTTTTCAGGACAAGTGCTAGGTGATTAAGACAGGAGCTGAATGAGTCTCCATATACTGAGAAATCATCCATGAAGACTTCCATGAATTTCTCCACCATATCAGAGAAGATGGATAACATGCATCTCTGAAAGGTTGCAGGAGCATTACACAGACCAAAAGGCATCCTCCTGTAGGCAAACACGCCAGAAGGGCAAGTAAATGCTGTTTTCTCTTGGTCCTGAGGATCTATTGCAATTTGGTTGTAACCTGAATAGCCATCCAAAAAGCAGTAATAATCATGACCAGCTAGTCTTTCTAGCATTTGGTATATGAATGGTAAAGGAAAATGATCCTTTATGGTGGCTGTATTGAGCCTTCTATAGTCAATACACATACGCCACCCTGTGACTGTTCTTGTAGGAACCAGTTCATTTTTTTCATTATGAACCACTGTCATGCCTCCCTTTTTGGGGACAATTTGGACAGGGCTCACCCAGGGGCTATCAGAAATAGGATAAATAATCCCAGCCTCTAGTAATTTAGTGACCTCTTTCTGCACCACCTCCTTCATGGCTGGATTTAGCCTCCTCTGTGGTTGGACCACTGGTTTGGCATTATCCTCCAACAGGATCTTGTGCATGCATCTAGCTGGGCTAATGCCCTTAAGATCACTTATGGACCACCCAAGAGCTGTCTTGTGTGTCCTTAGCACTTGAATCAGTGCTTCCTCTTCCTGTGGATTCAAAGCAGAGCTTATAATCACTGGAAAAGTGTCACCCTCTCCCAGAAATGCATACTTCAGGGATGGTGGTAGTGGTTTGAGTTCAGGTTTGGGAGGCTTATCCTCCTCCTGAGGAATTTTCGAAAATTCCTTTGTTTCCTGTGGTTCTTCTTGATCAGGTTGAGCATCCTTGAAGATGTCTTCAAGCTCTGATTCTAGGCTTACATTCATATTGATCTCTTCCACCAAAGAGTCAATAATGTCAGCGCCCATGCAGTCATTTGGTGTGTCTGGATGCTGCATAGCTTTCACAGCATTCAACTTGAACTCATCCTCATTGACTCTCAGGGTTACTTCCCCTTTTTGTACATCAATGAGAGTTCGTCCAGTTGCTAGGAAAGGTCTTCCTAGAATGAGAGTTGCACTCTTGTGCTCCTCCATTTCCAGCACCACAAAGTCAGTTGGAAAGGCAAATGGCCCAACCTTTACAATCATATCCTCTATTATGCCTGATGGATGTTTAATGGAGCCATCAGCAAGTTGGAGGCATATCCGGGTTGGTTTGACTTCTCCAGTCAACCCAAGCTTTCTGATAGTGGATGCAGGTATTAGATTGATGCTTGCTCCAAGATCACATAGGGCTGTCTTGGTGCAAGCGCCTTCTAATGTGCATGGTATCATAAAGCTTCCTGGATCTTGAAGCTTTTCTGGTAAGCTTTTCAGAATGACTGCACTGCATTCTTCAGTGAGAAATACTTTTTCAGTTTCTCTCCAATCCTTCTTATGACTTAAGGTCTCTTTCATGAACTTAGCATAAGAAGGTATTTGCTCAAGTGCCTCTGCAAACGGAATCTTTATTTCAAGAGTCCTTAGATAATCTGCAAAGCGGGCAAATTGCTTATCCTGCTCCGCTTGGCGGAGTTTCTGAGGATAAGGCATCTTGGCTTTATATTCTTCAACCTTAGTTGCTGCAGGCTTGTTCCTTACAGAAGTGGTTGAAGAATCCTTTTTAGAGGGATTACTGTCAGCACTCTCAGGTGTCTGATCCTCCCTTGGCGTCTGAACGCCAGGATTGGGTGGAAAATGGGCGTTAAACGCCAACTTTTCCCCTTTTTCTGGCGTTTGAACGCCAGAACTGGGCAGGGAATGGGCGTTTAATGCCAGCTTTCCCTCCCTTCCTGGCGTTTGAACGCCACTAGCATTCCTCTCTGGGCTCTTACTGTCCTCAGAGGGATTTTGAACAGTGGTTTGGTTATCCTCTGTCAATTGTTCCTTATTTGACTTTTTACTCTTTTGAGTGGTGTTGTTCAGTGTCTTCCCACTCCTCAGTTGAACTGCTTGACACTCTCCTGTTATCTGTTTAGATATCTGCTGTTTTGCTTGATTCAACTGCAGTTCTATGTTCTTGTTAGCAACTTTAGTTTCATGGAGCATCTCTTTAAATTCTGCTAACTGTTCTGTCATCAGGAGCAATTGTTGATTAAGCTCAATCATCTGTTCTTGAGGATCAGGATCAGTGACTACTACCATGACTTCCTTTTTTGGAGAGAACTCATTGCTAGAGTATAAATATTGGTTTCTAGCAACAGTGTCTATAAGCTCTTGAGCCTCTTCAATTGTCTTCCTCATGTGTATAGATCCACCAGCTGAGTGGTCTAAAGACATCTGAGCTTTTTCTGTAAGCCCATAGTAGAAGATGTCTAACTGTACCCACTCTGAAAACATTTCAGAGGGGCATTTTCTTAGCATACCTCTATACCTCTCCCAAGCATTATAAAGGGATTCATTATCCTCTTGTTTAAAGCCTTGGATGTCCAGCCTTAGCTGTGTCATCCTCTTTGGAGGGTAAAAATGATTCAGGAATTTGTCTGATAACTGTTTCCATGTCTTTATGCTTGCTGTAGGTTGGTTATTCAACCACCTTTTAGCTTGATCTTTTACAGCAAATGGAAACAGTAATAGTCTGTAGACATCCTGATCCACCTCTTTATCATGTACTGTGTCAGCAATTTGTAAGAACTGTGCCAGAAACTCAGTAGGTTCTTCCTGTGGAAGACCAGAATACTGATAATTTTGCTGCACTATGATAATGAGTTGAGGATTTAGCTCAAAGCTGCTTGCTTTGATGGGAGGTGTACAGATGCTACTCCCATATGCAGCTGTAATGGGGTTGGCATATGACCCCAGAGTCCTTCTGGACTGATCAATCCCACTTAGGTCCATAATGGATAAAGGGAAATGATATGGATTGCAAACAGATAAAAATTTTTTTTAATTATCCGAAAAAGATAAAATAAAATAAAACAAAAGAAAAATAAAATAAAAATTCAAAAATTAAAAGAAAATAAGATCAAAGCAAATTGAAAACTGAATCAATTAGTTAATTGAAAAGATTTTGAGATTAGCAATTAGAAAGATATGATTGAGAAAAATTTTATGAAAAAGATTTGATTTTTGAAATGAAGAAAGAGAAAAACACAAAATGACACCAAACTTAAAATTTTTAGAAAATCAAACACAATTTTTCAAAAATTTTAACGGAAAAACACAAAGAAGACACCAAACTTAGAATTTTTACGGATCAAAAGGGACTAAAGACATGCAAATTCGAAAATTAGAAGAAAAACAAAAGCATGCAATTGACACCAAACTTAAAATATGAAACTAGACTCAACTAAAAGACTTTAAACTAACAAAAATAAAACAGTCCTAATCTAAGCAACAAGATAAGCCGTCAGTTGTCCAAACTCGAACAATCCCCGGCAACGGCGCCAAAAAGTTGGTGCACGAAATTGCAATCACACTTTTGCAACCCCGCACAACTAACCAGCAAGTGCACTGGGTCGTCCAAGTAATACCTTACGTGAGTAAGGGTCGATCCCACGGAGATTGTCGGCTTGAAGCATGCTATGGTTATCTTGTAAATCTTAGTCAGGATATCAGAAATTATCAGGGTTGATTGTGAAAAGCAAAAGAACATGAAATAAGTACTTGTTATGCAGTAATGGAGAATAGGTTGAGGTTTTGGAGATGCTCCATCTTCTGAATCTCTGCTTTCCTACTGTCTTCTTCATCAAACACGCAAGGCTCCTTCCATGGCAAGCTGTATGTAGGGTTTCACCGTTGTCAATGGCTACCTCCTATCCTCTCAGTGGAAATGTTCAACGCACCCTGTCACGGCACGGCTATCCATCTGTCGGTTCTCAATCAGGCCGGAATAGAATCCAATGATTCTTTTGCATCTGTCACTAACGCCCCGCCCTCAGGAGTTTGAAGTTCGTCACAGTCATTCAATCATTGAATCCTACTCAGAATACCACAGACAAGGTTTAGACCTTCCAGATTCTCTTGAATGCCGCCATCAATTCTAGCTTATACCACGAAGATTCTGATTAAAGAATCCAAGAGATATCTACTCAATCTAAAGTAGAACGGAGGTGGTTGTCAGGCACGCGTTCATAGTTGAGAATATGATGAGTGTCACGGGTCATCACATTCATCCGGGTTAAGAGCAAGTGATATCTTAGAACGGAAGCAAGCATGATTGAATAAGAAACAGTAGTAATTGCATTAATCCATCAAGACACATCAGAGCTCCTCTCCCCCAACCATGGGGTTTAGAGACTCATGCTGTAAGAAGTACACAAAGAAACGTGTAAAGTGTCATGAGGTACAGATACAATGTCAAAAGATCCTATTAATAGTGAACTAGTAACCTAGGGTATACAGAAATGAGTAAATGACGTAAAAATCCACTTCTGGGTCCACTTAGTGTGTGCTTGGGCTCAGCATTGAAGCTTTTATGTGTAGAGACCTTTTCTGGAGTTAAACGCCAGCTTTCATGCCAGTTTGGGCGTTTAACTCCAATTTTTATGCCAGTTCCAGCGTTAAACGCTGGAATTTCTGAGGCTGATTTGCAACGCCGGTTTGGGCCATCAAATCTCGGGCAAAGTATGGACTATTATACATTGCTGGAAAGCCCAGAATGTCTACTTTCCAACGCCGTTGAGAGCGCGCCAATTGGGCTTCTGTAGCTCCAGAAAATCCACTTCGAGTGCAGGGAGGTCAGAATCCAACAGCATCTGCAGTCCTTTTCAGCCTCTAAATCAGATTTTTGCTCAGATCCCTCAATTTCAGCCAGAAAATACCTGAAATCACAGAAAAACACACAAACTCATAGTAAAGTCCAGAAAAGTGAATTTTAACTAAAAACTAATAAAAATATACTAAAAACTCACTAAATCATACTAAAAACATACTAAAAACAATGCCAAAAAGCGTATAAATTATCCGCTCATCAAGGATCCATGAGAGCCCACTGTCAAGCTACTGACATTAAAGAAGCGCTTGTTGGGAGGCAACCCAATGTTATGTTTAATCTATTTTCCTTTGTTATTTCATGTTTTTTGTAGGTTGATGATCATGAGAAGTCACAAAATCAATTGAAAAAGCAAAAACAGAATGAAAAACAGAAAGAAAAATAGCACACCCTGGAGGAAGACCTTGCTAGCGTTTATTAAACTCCAGTAAGGGCAGCAAATGGGCGTTTAACGCCAGAAAGGGGCACCAGACTGGCGTTAAACGCCAGGAAAGGGCAAGAAGTTGGCGTTAAACGCCAGAAATGGGCACCAGCCCAGCGTTTAACGCCAGAATTGGCATAAAGAGCATTTTTGCTCGCCACTTGGTGCAGGGATGAATTTTCCTTGACACCTCAGGATCTGTGGACCCCACAGGATCCCCACCTACCCCACCACCCTCTCTCTTCTTCTTCACCAATCACCTCAACACCCCTTCCCCAAAAACCCCTCACCTATCAAATCCCATCTTTCTCTTCACCACTCACATCCATCCTTCATAAAACCCCACCTACCTCACCATTCAAATTCAAACCACTTTCCCTCCCAAACCCACCCTCCCATAGCCGAACCCTACCCCTCTCTCCACCCCTATATAAACCCATCTTCACTCCTTCATTTTCACACACCCTACTCACTACTTCTCCCCCTTTGGCCGAACAACAAAGCCATCTCCATCTCCTCTATTTTTTCTTCTTCTACTCTCTTCTTTCTTCTTTTACTCGAGGACGAGCAAACCTTTTAAGTTTGGTGTGGTAAAAGCATTGCTTTTTGTTTTTCCATAACCATTTATGACATCCAAGGCCGGAGAAACCTCTAGAAAGAGGAAAGGGAAGGCAAAAGCTTTCACCTCTGAGTCATGGGAGATGGAGAGATTCATCTCAATGGTGCATCAAGACCACTTCTATGAAGTTGTGGCCGTGAAGAAGGTGATCCCCGAGGTCCCTTTCAAACTCAAAAAGAGTGAATATCCGGAGATCCGACATGAGATTCGAAGAAGAGGTTGGGAAGTTCTTACCAACCCCATTCAACAAGTCGGAATCTTAATGGTTCAAGAGTTCTATGCCAATACATGGATCACCAAGAGCCATGATCAAAGTGTGAACCCGAACCCAAAGAATTGGCTCACAATGGTTCGGGGGAAATGCTTAGATTTTAGTCCGAAAAATGTAAGGTTGGCATTCAACTTGCCCATGATGCAAGAAAATGAACACCCTTACACTAGAAGGGTCAACTTTGATCAAAGGTTGGACCAAGTCCTCGTAGACATTTGTGAAGAGGGTGCTCAATGGAAGAGAGATTCAAGAGGAAAGCCGGTTCAACTAAGAATGCATGACCTCAAGCCCGTGGCTAGGGGATGGTTGGAGTTTATCCAACGCTCAATCATTCCCACTAGCAACCGGTCTGAAGTTACTATAGACCGGGCCATCATGATTCAGAGCATCATGATTGGAGAGGAAGTAGAAGTTCATGAGGTTATAGCCCAAGAACTTTATAAGGTGGCAGACAAGTCCTCTACCTTGGCAAGGTTAGCGTTTCCTCATCTTATTTGTCACCTCTGTTATTCAGTTGGAATTGACATAGAGGGAGACATCCTCATTGATGAGGACAAGCCCATCACTAAGAAAAGGATGGAGCAAACAAGAGATCCCACTCATCATGAAATCCCTGAGATACCTCAAGGGATGCACTTTCCTCCACAAAACTATTGGGAGCAAATCAACACCTCCCTAGGAGATTGAGTTCCAACATGGGACAACTAAGGGTGGAGCACCAAGAACATTCCATCCTCCTCCATGAAATTAGAGAAGATCAAAGAATCATGAGAGAGGAACAACAAAGGCAAGGAAGAGACATTGAGGAGCTCAAGCACTCCATAAGATCTTCAAGAGGAAGAACAAGCCGCCATCACTAAGGTGGACCCGTTCTTTAATTTCCTTGTTCTTTATTTTCTGTTTTTCGAATTTTCATGCTTATGTTTATCTATGTTTGTGTCTTATGATCATTAGTGTTTAGTGTCTATGCCTTAAAGTTATGAATGTCCTATGAATCCATCACCTTTCTTAAATAAAAAATATTCTTAATTGAAAAAGAGAAGAATTGCATGAATTTTTAAATTTTATAACAGATTAATTATTTTGATGTGGTGGCAATACTTCTTTTTTCTGAATGTATGCTTAAACAGTGCATATGTCTTTTGAATTTGTTGTTCATGAATGGTTGGCTCTTGAAAGAATGATGAAAAAGGAGACATGCTACTGAGGATCTGAAAAATCATAAAAATGATTCTTGAAGCAAGAAAAAGCAGTGAATATTCAAAAAAAATAAAAGAGAAAAAAATAATAATAAAGTTGTGATCCAAGGCAAAAAGAGTGTGCTTAAGAACCCTGGACACCTCTAATTAGGGACTCTAGCAAAGCTGAGTTACAATCTGAAAAGGTTCACCCAATTATGTGTCTGTGGCATGTATGTATCCGGTGGTAATACTGGAAGACAGAGTGCTTTGGGCCACGGCCAAGACTCATAAAGTAGCTGTGTTCAAGAATTATCATACTTAACTAGGAGAATCAATAACACTATCTGGATTCTGAGTTCCTATAGAAGCCAATCATTCTAAATTTCAAAGGATAAAGTGAGATGCCAAAACTGTTCAGAGGCAAAAAGCTAAAAGCCCCGCTCATCTAATTAATACTGAACCTCATAGATGTTTTTGGAATTCATTACATATTCTCTTCTTTTTATCTTATTTGATTTTCAGTTGCTTGAGGACAAGCAACAATTTAAGTTTGGTGTTGTGATGAGCGGATAATTTGTACGCTTTTTGGCATTGTTTTTAGTATGTTTTTAGTATGTTTTAGTTAGTTTTTGGTATATTTTTATTAGTTTTTAGTTAAAATTCACTTTTTTGGACTTTACTATGAGTTTGTGTGTTTTTCTGTGATTTCAGGTATTTTCTGGCTGAAATTGAGGGACCTGAGCAAAAATCTGATTCAGAGACTGAAAAGGACTGCAGATGCTGTTAGATTCTGACCTCCCTGCACTCGAAGTAGATTTTCTGGAGCTACAGAAGCCCAATTGGTGCGCTCTCAACGGCGTTGGAAAGTAGACATCCTGGGCTTTCCAGAAATGTATAATAATCCATACTTTTCTCGGGATTTGATGGCCCAAACCGGCGTTCCAAATCAGCTCAAAACTGCCCGGCGTTAAACGCTGGAATTGGCACAAGAATGGGAGTTAAACGCCCAAACTGGCACAAAAGCTGGCGTTTAACTCCAAGAAAAGTCTCTACACGAAAATGCTTCAATGCTCAGCCCAAGCACACACTAAGTGGGCCCGGAAGTGGATTTTTATGTAATTTACTCATCTTTGTAAATCCTAGGCTACTAGTTCTCTACAAATAGGACCTTTTGTTATTGTATTTTCATCTTTGGATCTTAGATCATCTTTAGATCTTTGAATCTTTTGATCACGTTTTGGGGGCTGGCCTCACGGCCATGCCTAGACCTTGTTCTTATGTATTTTCAACGGTGGAGTTTCTACACACCATAGATTAAGGTGTGGAGCTCTGCTGTACCTCGAGTATTAATGCAATTACTATTATTCTTCTATTCAATTCAGCTTATGCTTATTCCAAGATATTCATTCGCACTCAAGAACTTGATGAATGTGATGATTATGTGACGCTCATCATCATTCTCACTTATGAACGCGTGCCTGACAACCACTCCCGTTCTACAAGCAAACAAGGCTTGAATGTTTATCTCTTGGATTCCTTAATCAGAATCTTCGTGGTATAAGCTAGAATTGATGGCGGTATTCAAGAGAATCCGGAAGGTCTAAACCTTGTCTATGGTATTCTGAGTAGGATTCAATGATTGAATGACTGTGACGAGCTTCAAACTCTTGAAGGCTGGGCGTTAGTGACAGCCGCAAAAAAATCAATGGATTCTATTCCAACCTGATTGAGAACCGACAGATGATTAGCCGTGCTATGGCAGGGTGCGTTGAACATTTTCACTGAGAGGACGGGACTGTAGCCACTGACAACGGTGATGCCCAACATACAGCTTGCCATGGAAAGGAGTAAGAAGGATTGGATGAAGACAGTAGGAAAGCAGAGAGACGAAAGGGACAAAGCATCTCCATACGCTTATTTGAAATTCTCACCAATGAATTACATAAGTATCTCTATCTTTATGCTTTATTCATATATCATTCATAACCATTTGAATCTGCCTAACTGAGATTTACAAGGTGACCATAGCTTGCTTCATACCAACAATCTCCGTGGGATCGACCCTTACTCGCGTAAGGTTTATTACTTGGACGACCCAGTGCACTTGTTGGTTAGTTGTGCGAAGTTGTGAAATTATGTTTAGACCATGGTATTGAGCACCAAGTTTTTGGAGCCATTACTGGGGACTGTTTGAGCTGTGAAAAGAATGGATCACAATTTCGTGCACCAGTTAACGTCGTCAAAAATGCTTTGCAACGAGTTGCATCTGTCAGGAATGCTTTGCAACGAGTTGCATCTGACGTGTCATCCAAGTGCATCTGACTTTTAAAGTTGGTTAGATGATGTCTGATAAACCCCATATTTAGGGTTTATCTTATGCTTCATTTAAGGGATTTTATGACCTTTTACCCACATTTATTCAATGAAATAGCATGGTTTTATAACTTCTCCTTTAATTGTGCTTAAGAGTGAAAACATGTTTTTTTGGTCTTAAAATAGCTAAATCTAATTCTTCTTGATTCCATTAGATGCCTTGATATGTTTTTTAAGTGATTTAAGGTTTAGGAGGCAAAGATTGGATCAAGGGAATGAAGAAAGAAGCATGAAAAGTTGGAGAACTCATGAAGAAATGAAAGAACCGGAAAGCTGTCAAGCCGACCTCTTCGCACTTAAACGATCATAACTTGAGCTACAGAGGTCCAAATGATGCGGTTCCAGTTGGGTTAGAAAGCTAACATCCGGGGCTTCGAAACGATATAAGATTTGCCATAGTTGCCACACGTATGGTGGCACACACGCGTATAGTACGTGCACGCGCCGTTTTTGCCACCTGGTCCACTTAAAGCAAAACGTGGCCAGCGATTTTAGAAGCCTTGTGGGCCCAATCCAACTCATTTCTGATGCTATTTAAGCCAAGGATTAAAGAGGAATCAACTAACTTTTAACCATTAGTTTAGTTAAGTAGTTAGAGTTAGTTTCTAGAGAGAGAAGCTCTCACTTCTCTCTAGAATTATGATTAGGATTAGGTTTTGTTCTTAGATCTAGGTTTTACTCTTTGCTTTCTTCCACTTCTATCTCTCAATTCTTTGTTGCTACATTCATCTTCTTCTACTCTTTTGTTGTAATTTCCTTTATGTTGTTCTTATATTTCGTTGTAGATCTAGTATTGTTCCTTCTACATTCTTCCAATTCAATAAGAGGTAATTCATACTAAATGTGTCTTCTTTGCTTTTCTATTGTTGATCTCTTGTTTTTGTAGTTGTAGATTCCTTTAATTCTTGCATTTAATAATGTTTACTTCTATTGCACTTTATGTGTTTGTTGAAATGTCTCTTTTAGTTTTAGTGTAGATTTTGTTCCTCTTGGCCTAGGTAGAGTAATTAGTGATACTTGAGTTATCTAATTCCTTTGTTGATTGATAATTGGAGAGATTTGCTAATTGGTTTGGAGTGCACTAAAGCTAGTCTTTCCTTGGGAGTTGGCTAGGACTTGTGGCTCAAGTCAATTCATCCACTTGACTTTCCTTTATTTAGTAAGGGTTAACTAAGTGGTAGCAATGAACAATTCTCATCACAATTGAGAAGGATAACTAGGATAGGACTTCTAGTTTTCATACCTTGCCAAGAGCCTTTTATAGTTGTTAGTTTATTTTCATTGCCATTTACTTTTCATGCTTCTTATCCAAAACCCCAAAATAACTCATAACCAATAACAAGACACTTTATTGTAATTCCTAGGGAGAACGACCCGAGGTTTGAATACTTCGGTTTATAAAATTAGGGGTTTGTTACTTGTGACAAACAATCTTTTGTATGAAAGGATTATTGATTGGTTTAGAAACTATACTTGCAACGAGAATTCATTTGTGAAATTCTATACCGTCAAAAATCCAATCATCAATGTCTCAGGTCAGTCGTTCCATCATAGAGATCCATGTCGGTGCTTTTAAAGTTTCTGAGACCCTAGTGATGATTTGATTTTTGATGGTTTAGAATTTCACAAATAAATTCTCGTTGCAAGTATAGTTCCTAAACCAAACAATAATCTTTTCATACAAAAAGTTGTTTGTCACTAAAACAAACCCCTAAATTTATAAACCGAAGTATTGAACCTCGGGTCATTCTCCCTAGGATTTACAATAAAGTGTCTTGTTATTAGTTGTGAGTCATTTTTGGGGTTTTGATAAGAAGCATGAAAGATAAATGGCAAGAAAGTAAACTAAGGCTTAAAAAGGTCTTGGCAAGGGTTGGTGGTCAAGGATCTCTATCCTAATCACTAACCACAATATGAGAATTGGCAAGGATTAATCTCATTAAATCATCCTCTAACTAGTAGTAAAGGAAAGTCAAATGAGCTATATCAATCCTAGTCCATAAGTTCTAAGTCTCCACTAATTCAATTAATGAGAACTAGAGTCAATGGCTCCCAATCATCAATCACTTGGACATTAGTAACTCAAGAGTTCCTAAGTTACCTTTCCAAGCCAAGAACATAAAACTCTACTCTAAAATCCAACCAAGCATTTCATCAAACACTTGGAAGGCACAAAAGAAAAGCATAGTAAAATTGCAAGAAAAGTAAATCTACACTACTCAATTGCAAGGAATTAAGCAATAACAAATCAAATGAACACAATTATTATGAATTACCTTTTATTGAATTGAAAGAAAATGGAAGGAACAATAGTAGATCTACACCAAAACATAAGAGCAACATAAAGGAAATTACAACAAAAGAATAGAGGAAGATGAATGTAACAACAAAGAATTGAAAGGTAGAAGTAGAAGAAAGCAATAATTAAAACCTAGATCTAAGAACTAATCCTAATCCTAATCCTAATTCTAGAGAGAAGTGAGAGCTTCTCTCTCTAAAACTACTTCTAACTACTAAACTAAGCTAATGATTAAAAGTATGTAAAAGTATGTTGATTCCCCTTCAATCCTTGGCTTAAATAGCATCAGAAATGAGTTGGATTGGGCCCACAAGGCTTCTAAAATCGCTGGCCACGTGTTGCATTAAGTGGGTCATGTGCCACCATCGGTGTGTCCGCATACCGTGCGCATGCGCGCCTCTATGCGTGATGCAACTATGGCAAATCTTATATCGTTTCGAAGCCCCGGATGTTAGCTTTCTAACCCAACTAGAACCGCATCATTTGGACCTCTGTAGCTCAAGTTATGGTCGTTTAAGTGCAAAGAGGTCGGCTTGACAGCTTTCCGGTTCTTTCATTTCTTCATGAGTTCTCCAACTTTTCATGCTTTCTTTCTTCATTCCCTTGATCCAATCTTTGCCTCCTAAACCTTAAATCACTTAACAAACATATCAAGGCGTCTAATGGAATCAAGGTGAATTAAATTTATTTATTTTAAGACCTAAAAAGCATGTTTTCACTCTTAAGCACAATTAAGGGAGAATATCCAAAACTATGCTATTTCATTGAATAAATGTGGGTAAAAGGTGATAAAATTCTCTAAAATCAATACAAGATAAACCCTACAAATGGGGTTTATCAACCTCCCCACACTTAAACCAAGCATGTCCTCATGCTTAAGCCAAGAGAGAAACAAAGGGTATCAACATTCATTCCATGTAAATAAACTATATGCAACCTAAACTATATGCAACTAAATGCAAAATGGTTTTACCTACTTGGTTAAAAAAAATAAATCAATCTCCAAGACATGCACAAGTAGGGCTTAAGACCATATAACGATTCATGAGTCCTACCAATTGAAGTATAAACATGAAGTTCACATAGACTTGCAAGAAGAATGCTCGTGAAAGCCGGGAATCAAGGAATTGAGCATCGAACCCTCACCGGAAGTGTTTGCACTCTAGTCGCTCAAGTGTGTAGGGTTGATTCTCTCAATTCTCCCCTAATCATGCTTTCTAAGATTTGTTTTTCTTCTAACAATAAACATATATTTCATGCATGCATACAAGTATCATGAGGTCTTTTCTTTAGGTTGTAATGGGACTAGGGTCAAGGTAGAGGTGCATATTTGGTCAAGTGAGCTTAAAATTTGAATCTTTGATAAGCTTAAACTTCCCACCTAACCTATGACATCCTATACAATTAAGTTCTAACCTAACTACCCATTCTTCTCATTTTTTTTTCACATACTCATGTATCCCTTTTCGTTTCACAACACTTATGCATTGATCTTTATTGGACTTTACTTTGGGGCATTTTGTTCCCTTTTTATTCCTTTCTTTTTCTATTTTTTTCTTTTCTTTTTATTTTTTTTCTTTTCCATATTATTTTTCTTTTTTTTTCTTTTGTTTTTTTCTTTCTTCCTATATACAAGAGCATCAATGCATAAGGTTTTACAATTGATCAATACATGAGCATGTACCCAATTCCCAATAATTTCAATAAAAATACAAAACTACCCTTTTATTCCTCCAATGTCCCAAGGTTCCCACACTGGAATGATACTCACACACACTAGCCTAAGCCAATCAAAGATCCAAATTAAGGATATTTATTGTTTTTCGCTTTAAGGCTTGTAATGTGCTAAATTAAGAACAAAGTGGGTTAATCGTAGGCTCAAATTTGGCTAACAAAGGAAGATAAAAGGTAAGGCCATTTGGGTAAGTGAGCTAATGAAATGATGGCCTCAATCATATAAATGCATGAATACAAGGAATAACGGATATAAAAAATTAAACAAATCAAAGATTACAATCATAGAAAGAGAATAATGCACACAAGAAGGAAAAATAAGTGGTTATAAGATGTAACCACACCATTAGGCTCAAATCTCACATGCTTGTGTTCTTAGCTCAAAAACCATGTTCCAAAATAAATTCATTCAAGCAAGTTCAACAAATTTTTTTTCAAATTGGTAGGTTGCCCTAAAACAGTTTCTTGGAAAAGAAATTATCACCATAACCAAGTGGTCCTAATAAGAAAGAGAAGTGGTAAAATATGTATAAATTCTAACTAACATGCAACCTATCATGCAATGCAATAACTAATCTAACAAAGAAAACTAAGAATTGGTGTTGAAAAGGAAAATTGTTACCCATGGAGATCGGTCGACGACCTCCCCACACTTGAAGATTGCACCGTCCTCGGTGCATGCAAAGAAGAGCAGGGTGGACGGGTTGCTACAATTGATGAGCACCTCAAATGGTTGTGCAGATGACTTGTTTGTTGCCCCATTTAACAGCTTTTCCTTTCTCCCTTCTTGGTGGCCAACCTAAAAGGGGAGGAAAGAAGAACGACAATTAGGCCTACAACAAAGATATCAAAACAAGTAGAACGTAGGCCGGGGCTAATGCCAAATAAGAGTAAGGTTCCCACTACATGTTAGCTACGCATGTAAGTGAAAAAACAATATAAGCTAAGGCATATTAACTAATACTCGATGTAAGAGTAAAATCGCAACATGAAAAGCATATGGAACATCAAGTTCAAATAAGAAGAAGTGGGTCATGAAAGACAAGATAAGGTCATATCAATGCACAAAGACATAAGAGTCATACAAGGTGAAGCATTGATTTAAAAGTTTCATCACCCAACAATATCAAACAAGTCAAGAGGCACCAAAATAATGCAAGAAATTCTCTACAATTGAGTAGGAAGATGCAACACCATTATTAAAATGACTTAAAAAAACGAAAACATGCTACAAAAACTAAATGAAAATGGGAAGAGTAGAAGTATGCGAATGTAATGAACAAAAGAAAATGGAAGAAGAGAAAAAAACTCTTTTTTTTTTTACCGACGCGTACGCGTCATGCGTGCTTACGCGTCGATGTGCATATTGGCCTAAGGACGTGTACGCGCCAGATGCGCGGACGCGTGGGTCGAGTTAGGCGAGATGCATAATGTTGGCCCAAAAGTGGCACAACTCTCGGGTAAGCGTACCAGGAGTGTAGATCGTGCAATCGACGCGCGCGCGCAAAGTGTGCGTGCGCATGCATTGCAAATTTAAGATCATGTGCGCGTACGCGCCAGGTGCGCGCACGCGTGCATAGACTTGTGCCTTAGGCCCAATGTTCGCACAGTGTAGGCCTAACTCTCGGGTTTTTGGCTGGGGTCGAATTTTTGCATCCACGCGTACGCGTACAGTGCGCGTCTGCATGGATGGTCGAAAAAATGCTCAGATGCGCGTACGCGTTATGTGCGTGCACGCGTGGATGGTGTTCTATTTTTTTTTTCAAAATTTTTTTCTAAGTTCTTGCACCAATCCAAGCCTTTCAATCCTCCAAACAGCTACCAAAACACCCTAAAACCTTATTTATCATATTATACTCCTAACTAAACTTAACAAATCAATAAAAATATGAAATCAAACTAATTCTACCAATATTTACAAAGAAAGAAAATGAAAAGATGTTACCATGGTGGGGTGTCTCCCACCTAGCACTTTTGTTTATTGTCCTTAAGTTGGACTTATGGGGAGCTCCTCTCAAGGTGGCTTGTGCTTGTACTCATCTTGGAACTCCCACCAATGCTTGGTTCTCCATTGTGCCCCAAGACTTCTTATTTGTTGCACCAAGTGTTGATGGAGTTCTTCACAAGCTTGGGGCTCCCAAATTTGATTTTCATTGTGCGATCCGGGATCCCACACTTTGTTTTGACACCCGTCCTTAGATTGATCGTCATTATTCCATCCGGGTGGTATGGCCTTGGAATTCTCAAAGAAGCTTCCAAACAACTTCCTAGATCCATGCCATTTGGTTCCACACCAACCATTACTCTTGGATTTTGAGCTTACAACCGTCATGAGCTTAGAATGATGTTTCCAACCACTACACAACTCTCTTATACTTTTAACTCCACAAAGAGCTCTAAGTTGACCATCATTTTCAATTAAACCATATTCAAGTGAGAAAGTAAGGCTTAGGGATAAGAGTTTTACCCACTTGAATGTTGTGTTGGATGGTGACTTGGGGAGGGAGACCTCCCCACACTTAGACAATGCAAGGTCTACTTCTTTAGGCTCTTCTTTAGTTGTTTCCACCTCTTCACAAGCTTCTTCAATTTCAACCTTTTCCCCTTTTTTACTTGGCTTGGTGTTGTCTTCAAGAACTTCATCTTGCCCAATGGGAGGTGAGCCAATTTTGGATAGGAATTCATTGATGAATGAATCCATCTCTTGATCAACCTCTTCATATTCTTCAATTTTAATATACACCATGCCAACTTTTTCCTCTTGGTATCTCTCTTTTGATTCACTCTCTTCTTCATTGCTCACCAAAGGTATGGGAGGTTGTGCACATTCTTCTATAATTTCAACTTTATGTCCAATGGGAGAGGATTCCATTGTAGAGAGAAATTCATCCATGATTGAATCCATCTCTTGATAAGCCTCTTCCAAGTCTCCAACGATGATATGCCTTGGAGGTTGCGCACCCTCTTCAACATCAATATCAAGCTTCTTGGAAGAGTTCTCCATGATGCTACATTCCCTTGGACTTTCAACATCTCCTAAATCTTCAACCACTTCTTCTTTTTCTTCAATGATCATAGGCTCCTCCAAATATTCTAACACAAAATTTGACTCCTCCTTTTCCACCGAATTTCCCAATTTCTCCTTCATGCTTTGCTTTTCTTTTGACTTTTCACATGTGGTCACGAAAGTACCTTGAGTATTCAAGCATTGGTGGGCTAAAGTGTGCACCACCTTGGTCAAATTGGTCACAAACTCAAGTGTATCCCGCTTCATGGCTTCTTGTCCTTGAAGTAACAAAGTGAGAGGATCGTCTATTGGGGCTTGGGGTGAATAGGAAGGTTCATTATTTTGGAGAGAGGGTTCATAGTAGGAAAGTGGTTCTTCTTGGTAAGGTTGTGGAGATTGTGTGTATTGAGGTGGTTCTTGGGAGTAATCTTGATAGGGTTATGGTGGTTCTAAGGGTTCTTGCTCATAATGATCATGAGAATATGGTATGGATGATTGGTCATATGATGGATATGGATCATAGGGTGGTGCTTGGTAATGAAAGGCTTGTGAGAATGGTTGAGGTTCATGTTGAGGATGAGATTCATAGGCATATGATGGTGGTTGTTGAGTGTCATAAAAAGAGTCATCATAGCCGTTAAATTGACATGCATTAGGATGGGAATTATACCTATAAGTATCCGGAGGTTGTTGCCAATAGGAGTGATCAATTCCTTGAGGCTCCTCCCATCTTTGTTGGTTCCATCCATAATGAGTGTCATCATTGAGGTGCACATTTCCTACAATAAAACTACAACCAAACTCATAGCCATAAGGAGAATTCATTATGGAAAGACAAAATAAAACTAACAAAATCTAGTAAACAAGCAAAAGACTAACAATATTCACATATGTACAATAACCAATAACATAACACCATTGCAAATCCCCGGCAACGGCGCCATTTTGATGATTTGATTTTTGATGATTTAGAATTTCACAAATGAATTCTCGTTGCAAGTATAGTTCCTAAACCAAACAATAATCTTTTCATACAAAAAGTTGTTTGTCACTAAAACAAACCCCTAAATTTATAAACCGAAGTATTGAACCTCGGGTCGTTCTCTCTAGGATTTACAATAAAGTGTCTTGTTATTGGTTGTGAGTCGTTTTTGGGGTTTTGATAAGAAGCATGAAAGATAAATGGCAAGAAAGTAAACTAAGGCTTAAAAAGGTCTTGGCAAGGGTTGGTGGTCAAGGATCTCTATCCTAATCACTAACCACAATATGAGAATTGGCAAGGATTAATCTCATTAAATCATCCTCTAACTAGTAGTAAAGAAAAGTCAAATGAGCTATATCAATCCTAGTCCATAAGTCCTAACTCTCCACTAATTCAATTAGTGAGAACTAGAGTCAATGGCTCCCAATCATCAATCAATTGGACATTAGTAACTCAAGAGTTCCTAAGTTACCTTTCCAAGCCAAGAACATAAAACTCTACTCTAAAATCCAACCAAGCATTTCATCAAACACTTGGAAGGCACAAAAGAAAAGCATAGTAAAATTGCAAGAAAAGTAAATCTACACTACTCAATTGCAAGGAATTAAACAACAACAAATCAAATGAACACAATTATTATGAATTACCTCTTATTGAATTGAAAGAAAATGGAAGGAACAATAGTAGATCTACACCAAAACATAAGAGCAACATAAAGGAAATTACAACAAAAGAATAGAGGAAGATGAATGTAACAACAAAGAATTGAAAGGTGGAAGTAGAAGAAAGCAATGATTAAAACCTAGATCTAAGAACTAATCCTAATCCTAATCCTAATTCTAGAGAGAAGTGAGAGCTTCTCTCTCTAAAACTACTTCTAACTACTAAACTAAGCTAATGATTAAAAGTATGTAAAAGTATGTTGATTTCCCTTCAATCCTTGGCTTAAATAGCATCAGAAATGAGTTGGATTGGTCCCACAAGACTTCTAAAATCGCTGGCCACGTGTTGCATTAAGTGGGTCATGTGCCACCATCGGCGCGTCCGCGTACCGTGCGCGTGCGCACCCTTATGCGCGATGCAACTATGGCAAATCTTATATCGTTTCGAATTCCCGGATGTTAGCTTTCTAACCCAACTGGAACCGCATCATTTGAACTTCTGTAGCTCAAGTTATGGTCATTTAAGTGCGAAGAGGTCGGCTTGACAGCTTTCCGGTTCTTTCATTTCTTCATGAGTTCTCCAACTTTTCATGCTTTCTTTCTTCATTCCCTTGATCCAATCTTTGCCTCCTAAACCTTAAATCACTTAACAAACATATCAAGGCATCTAATGGAATCAAGGTGAATTAAATTTATCTATTTTAAGACCTTAAAAGCATATTTTCACTCTTAAGCACAATTAAGGGAGAATATCCAAAACCATACTATTTCATTGAATAAATGTGGGTAAAAGGTGATAAAAATCCCCTAAAATCAATACAAGATAAACCCTACAAATGGGGTTTATCACCTAGCCCGCATGATTTCTTTGATAAAGGGATATTCCCTTCCAAAGAGGGTTTCTTCCTGATCTACTTGATTATTCTGACCTGAAAGGTTGGCTTCTAATTTCAAAAGCTTTTCTTCTAGTTCTCTTCGTCGGTGTACTTCCCTTCTTAGTTCTCTTCCGCTTCTCCTTGATGCTCTATCTTCTACTGGAGTTGTTCAAATTGGCCATGGTATCCGTGCACGAGTCCCATGAGTTGTGTTGAATGTCGATTTACTGTGTCTTCTGGTGGGTGTATCTCTGAGTTGATTCTTCTGGGTTAAGGGTTTCGCAAAGTCCTCTTTCCATGAGAACCGTCCGCTCTATCTTGTCACGGGGGTATTACTATTTCACGATTGTCATTGTGACGTTTTGGCTCGGATTCAGATGCCATGTGTCCATCTTCGAGATGATCGTCCGCCATGATTGGGTGTAAACTTCCAGGTCCCCAGCAATGACGCCAATGTTTCAAGGTTTACCTGAAATTGGGTTGCTTTTGGGACTAAACTTGAGGTCCAGAATTTTTTTGGAGTAGCGTCCGACGTTTTTTGATGTCGGGGTGCCGCTGTCCGAGTTCCTTGTGAGGAGGTGGTGGTGGTATATGCAAGGGACTCTGATGCTTAAGTTAGCAAAGATTTTAGGCTGATTTTTAGTAGATTAGGTTCAAAGAATACCTGAGAGGGTCAAGGTATTTATAAGTGTAGATATAGAGTCAATAACCACCTTTTAGAGTAGTTTCACCTTTGATGGTAGATAACCGTTCTCTTTTGTCAGAGAAGTTGTTGGGATCTCCTTTCTATATTACTAGGAGATATCTTAGTAGTTAGTTACTTATTTAGATAAGTAGGGTTAGACCCCTGTCACCGTGTCTGACTTTATAACTTTATATAGTCGAGTAAGTAGTAATAAAGATCTGAATATTGATATATGTACAGTGTTGATAGCATAGTTGTTAGAACCAAACCGGACCAACCGATTTGATCGAAAAACCGATAAACCGAATCCAATACCGATCCGGTCCAAGCTTGCGACCGTTTAAGGTAGAGAACCGATCAAACCCGATGTGAACGGGTGAAAACCGGACCGGTCCGAGCCGCTCGGTCAACGTTGAAGGTGAATGTACAATGGACCAGCAATCTGCAACTCCACCGTACTCTAAACCCTCCAGTGCTGCCAAGTGTCAGCTTGTGATGATTTTTGGAAAACTTTCCAAAATGCTTCCAATGGGGTTCAAACCCCTTCCTCCAGCATAAAGCAAGCATGCTTCTACCACCAAGCTTGAGTGATTCTCGCCAATTAATATACAAATTATAATACATATAACATTCTTTCTTTTCACTTTTATTCAATTTTTTTAATTTCAAAGTCTCTCATTTTTAAATCAATTACATTTTATTTAACTATAAGTTTTATTAAATATATACAAATTAAAAAGATAAACAAAAAATTTAATTAATCACAATTTATTTTTTCTTTTCATGATTATATGATATCTATTAATATTATTTTTTTAATATATTATTTTATTTTTTGTCTTCATATGAAGTTCATAGTTAAAAATTGCTAAATGATATTTAGTTAAACTAGTCAAATCATCTAACGATTCTTAAATATCAATTTCACAAAAAAAATAATTTTATGTGACTTTTCACCTATAATAATATAATAATAAAATAAATATAAACTAATTAATAAAATATTAAAATTTAAAAATGATAATAATTTTTATAAAAACAAAAAAAATACTAATAATAAAAATAATTAAATTTTATATAATTATTTAATTATACCGAGTTAACCGGTTCGACTAGTGACCCACCAATTGAACTAGTGACTCAGTGACCCAGTAATCTCATCGGTTAGATCACCGGTTCGATTCTGACAACTATGGTTGATAGAACTTTACCCAGTTTAGGTCTGACTAAGTTGTGGATCAGGATATGAACAACCGGATTAAACATCAATATAACAAAAGAAATCAATTACTTAATCTTTTTGTGTTCTAAATAAATTAATTCTTTTAATAAATATATATTAATCTTTTTTATAAACAAATTATACATAAATACAATAAAATAAATTAAGTACATGACTCGTACTAATGCAGACTATATACTAAGAGTCTAATAATATAACTAAATGTTACTTAGTTAGTATTTGTTGTTTGTATGATTACAATATAAAGTATTTTTATTGAAATTTTAATTTTTTTTTCGTTTTTTGGTTGTAAACAGTAAAAATGTGTAACAACATTTATTTAAATATATAAACATAATAGCTTTTATATTTATGTGGAATTTGTTAATATCACCTAGAAAAATAATAAAATTATTTTAACCTTTATAAACAGAAAATGAAACAGTCTTATACATTTAATAATGAATTTTTATATACGAAGACTTTCCTAAATTAACAGTACCAACTATTAGTATCAATAGATAAATACCAACAAATTTTAACAATAAAACAACATTTAAGCCGCACTTAGCACGGGTCTTACACTAGTCCTTGTAATGGATATATCTGCATTTCTCGTCTAGATCTATCACTATGATTGGATCAAAAATAAATTCAAGAGCAATAATATAAGCACAACGTCATCATAAGCATAGATATGATATTAAAGTAGCATGAATACAGAAGCAAGGATGATGACGATACATCCATAGCATAGTTCATGATCATGACTAGCAAGCTATATATAAAAATGTATAACAAAAGCTGCAGTCCAGGCTCTTGTAAAACTAAGCAGCACTATACACGCAAACTAGAAAGAGAGTAGAGAGCAATCAAATAATTAACCACAACACTCCCACTTTAATATGTCTCCTTATTTATTTATACTATATATGGATCCCATATAGAGATGGAGTGTCTAAGGAAGACTGTGGGGCTTCTCAAGGTCCTCGAGACTAGTGGGGCGGAACCAGGCCTTCTCCTCCAGAACGGAGTCCTTGATGGCATCAGCGGTGGGAGGAGGAGTGGGTTGGTCGGTGCCGGCAGGAGGACCAAATACTCCAGTATGTGGGTTTGGGGCCCAATACTTGCCGGATTGTGTTGCATGGATCACATCGTCAGGGACTGCACCAGCGTGTGCCTGCTCATCCGGGTTCTTGTCGTACACCGAGCTGTATCCTGCCTTCCTGTTTCCCAATCCCAATCAAATTAGTTATAATTCAAAACAACATATGGAAAATAAGATGCCTTCACACGAAAGTAAATATGATAATTCAAAGTCATTTCATGATAAATTAGTCAATCATCTAACCCAATTATCATTTTTACATGGAAAGATTTATATGTAAATACTCACTCAAAAAAAAATTATACATGATAAATGCTAATGCACTCCCAAAAAAAATAGAGTGCATTGCTCATTAAACACTAAAGCATAAATTATAAATTTTAAATTCTAAATTTTAAATTTTAAATCATAAACTATGAATCTAAATTCTAAATTTTAATTCTTAAACTTAAAATTATAATTTCTTAATTTAAATTATTACTATAAAATATAAATAAGAAATTAAAATTTATTTAATTAGCAAGAAATACAGCACTTTTTGCTTGGTAAAAAAGTTCTAAGGATGAACCATCATACATCTGTGATCATTAATTAGTTAAAATTTTTTAATTAAACAATGTGGACCCAAAAACACACCAAAACAAGGTGGATATGTGGGCTGGGCATTCCCAGGCAGAATAGTGATAAAAAACAGATAAGTGGGTTCTCAGACCAAAAACAAAAGAGAAGGAGTGGCTTGACCACACAAAAAGGAGGAGGAGTGCAGTTAGGTGTCAATATGTCAAAGGCAAAAAGATTGGTAAACACGTGATGGGTATATATGAGCTTATCGGGATGTGGACCTACAACCGACTCACTCAATCGCTATTGCAATTAAAGTAGCATTTTCCATGCCTCCTTCTGTCCTTCAACTTCTTCTATGTGCGGGTCATCATATTTATTGCAATTGCACAGGTGATTTTATTGTCACCTTGCCATGACCATTCCATCAAATGCATCACACTTCACGCATACCGATATATTTATATTTAATGGAGTATAGATGATAATAATTGTATAATTTAATCCCATGAAGTCAAGAGGGCAAAAAGGGGATTATACAAGCCGCCACCTGGGTCTGAGCAGGGTTAAATAAACGACTTTTATAAATTTATTCAAAGCATGAAACACGCCTTTGTTTTAGAAACACCTAATTGTCAAAAAAATAATGCTAATTCGTACGCCAAACAGAATCCAAAAACACACAAAAAATGGTCTGCAAATAGCTTTTAGCTTCTCGCACTGTTCTAACAAAATTAAGACTGAATGCTAAGAATGAACCGCAAACATAAATTAAATAAAACTCTCAATTATATTATATAAATCATATATGCAAGGGATGGTATTATGGTAATTCACGTAACAAAAAATGATAATTTAAAAATATTAAGTGAATATAGATGTAACACAATAATAAAGACTTATTTGGGTAAATTTTTTTACATTTTTTAAAATAATTTTTTAAAAAATTTAAAAAATTATATTTACATATTTTATATAAAAATATTTTTTATTTAAAATTATATTTAAATATGACGATAAAAAACATTTTTGTATTTATAATATAAAAAAATCTTTTTTAAATAAAAAGTCTTTGAAAAAATATATTATAATCTATAAAAATAGATGTTTTTATTTTTTTAATATTTTTATTATTAAAATTTTATCAAATATACTAAAAAATAAAAAAAATTCATAACTTAATAATACCCAAACCAGTTTTAAATTTATATACTGACAAGAAATTGATGTATCAACACGAAACAACTCATTTTCAAACTTTGAACTCGCAAAGAAAAAGATAACGTCAAATAATATATAGGACCGTCCAAAGTGGCAAGGCATACAGAAAATATCAAGATGGACAAGAGCATAGTCTACACTCTACGGTCTATAGATGAATGGACCTAGATTTTCAATATCGGCAGTAAGGGGGATTCTAATATTAACACGTATAATGCAAAGAAAGTGATGAATGACACAAAGATTCTAATCAGATATCATCACCACCACCGTGTCTCTTTATAATCAAAAAACAACCCGGCACAACTTGGGTCCATTAAACTAACTACTAGTTAAAATTCAAATAATTATCTAAATATATCAGTTTAATTATTATGGGTCTGTTTATGTTGGACCCTTATAATCGAAGGTTACCAATTTATCACACAAAAAAGGAAAAAAAATAATAATAAAAAGGCATAATCTTGAGCGAATATAAGCGAGAGATTGATATTCGAGAGGGTACAAGTTAGGGGACAGATGGAAAGGACCCACGAGGGGTTATGGAGGAAAACGACCACCTCCATTCAATTCCCTTTTCTTCTCCTACCAAGGATTAAATAGTATTTTCCCGTGCCACAACAAACTTTTTCCGTACATTATCAGCAATCTAAAAAACCACTATCTAGGAGAAGATGCTTTTCTTTTCTTTTTAATTTTCCCCTTTTTTGCTTTTTTTTTTCCTTTACCTCTAAGGCTGTAAGTCTGTAACATTGTGAAACCAAAAACAAAATAAAAGGACAATGGGGAAAAAAAAAAGGACAATCACCTAATAAAGAGGTGACACTAAAGAAGCTTCATGAGTTCAATACAGAGGAGAGTCCATGATGAAGGGAGGATATGATTTTTTTTTTTTTAAACTATATTGTTTAACAATGGCTACAACAATTTATGATGTTATTGTTTAAAAGAGGAATAAGATAAGGTATGGTAAAGAGACATGGAAAAAGATGGGACTGGGCATGCGTGAAAGCGAGAAAGAAATGCCAAATTTAGTGACGAGGATAAGAAAGGAACTGTATCCAAATCTAGGTGGGAATTAAATTTCCCAATTATGGCGACAGCCAAATTTCCAGGAAAAATTGGAGATGGTTAATTACTTAATTAAAGCGATAAAATAATAAAGATAATAATTAAAAGGGTTCCCAATGTTAGGAAAAGACGTTTTGCCTTATCAAAAATTTAATAAATGAATAAAATAAAATAAAGACATGGTGATCTCCGGCAACGAAGACTCTGTAGCTGCAACAAGAGAAGATGCCACTTCTGAAGAAGCATTGACTAATAATTACAAATTCACAAAACAAAATCGATCACACTTCAAACAAGACTAATTATTATGATATATCATCATTATTCCTAATCAGACAAGTAATTACTGATTAGTTAAACTTAATTAACCAAAAATGATCATCCATCCACAATAACAAGCAATAATCAAAGCAACCACAAGCAGCAGCAACAGATTCCATAAACGAGGAAGAAAAGAAAGGGAATCAAGACATAGAAATGATGAACAGTTGGAAGAAGAAGAAGAAGAAGAAGAAGAAGATACCTAGAAGCGAGGGCAGGGGAAAGGGAAGAGGAGTTGGAGTTCCAGATCCGGTTTGTGCAGAGTCGCTTCCCCAAGGCAGTGATCCCTCGACTGCTCGAATTGGCGGCCATACAATGATACCAACTACCACGAACGAAGTGTGATCGATTCAGCAGAGAATGAAAGTGGTTAGAGACGACGGATGAGTAGCTGTGACTTCAGAGTTGTTGTGTATAAATACCACTATAGAGCTTAGTGGATAATTATCTTGCCAAATATTAAATTGCCACATTTTTATTTCTAATAAAAAATATTATTTTATATGCTGTCCCACCTTCACCATATCTTATCAGCTCTAGTCACACCTTATTTTTCGTCGCGCCAGGTATAAATTATTTATGACAAATAAATATTATTATTTTAAATTATTATTTAATATATTTAATTTTAATGCATTAATAGTCTAAAATATTTACATAGTCGTATAATTATAATTATTGTTTTGATAATTATTCACGTGATTCATATAAAAAATAATTATTTTTATAAATATAATGTTGTGTGATTAAATACAATTGTAACATAATTTTATGTCGATAATATATTAAAATTAAATTTTTATTTAATTAATAATAATTTATATTTATATTAATAAAAATATATATATATAATATATAATTTATATTTATATTTATATTTTACACACAAAAATTAATATAATTTATATTTATATTTATTATAATTTATATATATAAATTAGTAAAATTTATTTATTAAAAATAATTTAATATTTGTACTCTAATTATTAACCAAAATTATTAAAATTTACGGATCCGTAAAATTTTTTATATAAATTATTAGAGACATTTTTTTAAATGTTTGTTAAAAACAAATACGCCTAATACTCATAATATAATTGATTTAGAAAAGATAATAACAGAATATATGAATTGATATAGTGGGAAGGAATGTAAGAAATTTAGATAGTACCTAATGCTTCGTACCCAACACGTACAATAACGGTCCCTGTCAACGACTTAACGTTTCCATTTACTTCATTACAACCGCCGTTACCTACTATTATTTATTGATTCTTTTCATGATTTGATTATTTTACCAAAAATGCTGGATGTATTTTAAAAGTTAATTACTAAATTAATTATTATATATTTATTATTATATATGTCATTTCACATTATTTTTAATGTGTATTTTACGGTTGATTTAATATAATAGTATGATTATTATTTTATTTATTTTCTACAAAATATAAACACTTTTTAATTTGTTGTATATGTGTTTTGGATATATATTTTATTTATTTTTTATAAAATACAGATATTTTTTTATTTGTTATATTTGTGTTGGACATATTTTGAATACAACACTAATCAACACTTGTTTAACACATATCTTCTGTATCTAACTGTGTCTTAATAGAAAAAAAAATATTATTCACCAAATGTATTTAGACACATCTAATTAATATCACCGGTTCACGTGTCATCATATTCAATTAACATATATTTTTAAAATAAATTTAAAAATAATATATATTATAAATTATTAAAGTAAAACATATTTTAAATAATTTATACAATTAAAAATATTAAAAATAATTAAAAAATTAATTTATATTTTAATATCAATAAAATACCAAAACATCATTATAATTTATCTAAAAATATTTTATATTTTATATATACATTGTGTCCCTATATCATATAAAAATTTTAAATTTGTATGTCGACATATTTCATGTCCGTATTAATGTCCATACATCATAGCTTACTTCTTTCTTCCTTCTTCCTACTTCCTTCTTCTTTGTTGATTTATAATTACCTTTACTAGTTACTCCTATTTGTTAACATAAAATTTAATTACAAAATAAATATAAAGTATTCAGATCATACAAAAATAAAGCTGCTGAGTTTATTAATTAAAAATATTCTCATGAAAAATTACTTCTATCAACTATTTTTTAAATACTTGCAAAATGCCCATATAAAAAATATAAAAAAAATAAATGTTAACTACTAAAATTACATATTTGGAAATGATTTTTTCAACAAATTTTTTCTTGAAAAATGTCAATATAGTTATAATTTTCTAGAGTTATCACCATTATAAATTAGTCACATTTAAGTGTTACATTAATACACAATTATCACATTAGTATTTCTGTCATCGATATTAACTTTTAAAAATATAATTAAAATATATTTAAAATATTAAGAATAAAATTAAAACAAATTCAACCTTAACTATATTTTAAAAACTTTTCAAAAGTATTATAGCTAAAAAGTATACTTTAGGTGTTTGGTTAACTATGTCTTTTTTATGCTATACATGGTGGGGGTATTATAATGGGTTTGAGACCTCTTGATATATATAAAATTAGTATCTATTTTAATTTTTGAAATTCGAGTTTCACCTCAATTTGGACACCAAATTTTAATTTACCTAATCAAACTCCAAAAAGTTAATTGACTCACATTTGTTTTCGGATGATTTTCATCAACAACGCGTTAACTTAGTGTTACGGACCGTCACAAGTCTAGCCCGATTGGCCGACGGGTCGGAGCACCGTTTTCGATCCAAGCTCCGAACCATCTCACACAATAGGGAGAACTCAACGGGTCAGTTTTCAACACCCGACCTGAAGCGCGTCCAACTTGCCACTAAAAGGCCCAAGTCACCACGCCCAGTGACCGGTTGGGTCGGTACCTTCGGGGCAGCACCCAAAACCCTGACCCAAAAAATGAAATGACCTGCTCCTCTCCCTCCCCCCTCCCCCCCACACATGGACCAGGATAGCTCATAGAAGTTTTCTGACCAGTGGGCTAGGTCACCTATGGACCCACCCAATACAGTATATAGGAGAAAAGGCCATCTCTCCCCCAAGATACGTAACATCTTACCTAATTTAGCTATTACCTCGTACGGATACTGACTTAATCGTCAGAATGTCCTTACAGGTGGCCACCTCCCTCGTCAACACTGCCTCCGGCGTCGCCAGCTTTCATCCCGCTCCAAGTTAGTCTAAAACCTCACCCGTTCATCCTCTCATCGTCACCCGATCCGTCGAGCACCCGGAGTCTCCCAGGTAACGAACAGTTAGATAGTTAAGTTGCTACATTTGACACACAAAACAATGATGTTTTATATGCATACCCAATTTTTTTCAATGCAACATCATTTTATGCTAACTAGGGATTAGACTTAGTATAAGCAGTGATCTCCCTAACCCTTGCTCCTCTTCTTTTTCTTCGTGCATGCGTTACTCTTATAAAGAACAACCACCACCAGTATTGACAAGCATCCTCATTGGTTTTGTTTGTCCAATCAACAAGATTTCAACTTTTTTTCATGTATTCGGGCACCACCACAACAAACCCTAAGCTGTAAGAACCCGTACATGATCCACCTTCCAATCCTATATCCTCTCATTTGTCAACGAACTCTCATCTCCATATCATCGACAATACTACCAAAGAAGAGAAATTGAGCCCTAAAATTGGGCATGCAGTTGCAAAATTTTGAGGCTTAATTGTCAGGTTTCGTTTGGAAAGCTGTTGTTAGAAAATTATTATTTTTTAATTTATTTATGAATAATATATATTAATTATAATTATAAATTAAGTTATTTTATATTAAATTACTTATATAACGGTTATCTATTGTCATAAATGCTGAATTAAATAAATTATTATTATTTTTAATTTAGAATTAAATGAGATTAAAATTAGAGACACTATTTTATTTAGGTTTTCAGATTTAATGAGTATCACACTCAAATATAAATACTGACTTCAAAACTTTGGTCTCTAAAACATTAAAATCATTTCTGCAGGTTTTTTTATTAGAAGAGTTGTGATTCAACTTTATTAAGAATGCAAAAAACTTTGGTTGAGAAATATAAAAAAATCACAAGAGTCAAGTTCTCTCAATCAGGCTGACGAGTTCAGGTACGCTTTCACTCCCAAATATTTCTTTCTTAATAATTTAACATAAATGATTTTGGGATTAAGAAAATCTTAAAAATTTCAATAAGTAATATTAGAGTCATCTATAATTGAGTTATTGAATATTTGTGTACTTTTTTATTATTTGAATCTTTTTATCATGAATTTAATTTTAAACCAAATAAAAAAATTGTATTTTTTTATGTAAATATATGTATATATAAAAAAAACCATGATCCTTTAGTGAATCATATAAAATAATGATAATTTTAATGTTGTCGTGTTTTTTTTTTCTTTTGTGAATTCAAAAGAAAGAATAAATATTGTATGATGGCATATAATAAAGGTTTTTTTCTGCCATGTAACAATTTAAATTATAAAAATATGTATAACTATTAAAGACCTACAATATTATATAGTTATTATATATTATGTTTTATTTTATAACATTTTTTTTGTGTTATATAAGTATTTTCAATTCTTTTTACATAAAAAAAATTAATAATAATTTAGATTGTTATACTCATCTATTGTATAAAAGTTTAGTTTTGGAATAAATTGATTTAATATTATACTACTAAAATAATCTTTTTTATAAAAATTAATTTATTTTAGAACATTAGAAATAATGATATACAATTTATGCGAATATTGGTTGTAACACCTAAGATTTTTAAAAAAATTATTTTTACTGAAAAGTAAATAAATCAAAGTTATGAGACTTTGAGTTTTAAATTAATTTGAATTTATATAATTTTCAATTACAATTGGATATTTTTTTAATTGAAATTAATAATTTGAGTTTTTGATTAATTAAAATTTAAAGTTTTAGTAATTGAAAATAAAAGAGAGTTTTATATATGATTTAAATTAAATAATTGAAAGTTTTAATTAATTTCATAAATAAAGAAAAATTTATTTAATTACTTCCACTTTTAAAATTAGAATATTTGTTTAAAAATTCAATTGGCAAATTGATTAAATAAACTGGTATTCTTAAAGTAATTTTATTGAATTGAATTTGGTTTTTAAATAAATACTCTATCTAAACCCTGATTTCCAAATCAAAACCTTAATTTTACCTAACCCTAACTCACCACTGTCATCCCTTTCCCTTTACCCCACCCACACACATGCGTAACACCAGCCATACACACCCGTAACACCACCTACACACGCGCAAAGATGACGAACACACACACAGACGGCGAAAAGAGAAAGAAATGAGAGGAACGAGGGAGAAGGAGAAGAGGGCAGGGAGTTGCATCGCCACCGCGCTGTCGCGTCCAACTCGTGCCGTTGTGCTCTTTATCGACGTCGTCGAGGTTACCACGCGTCACGTCGCTGGAGGAGCTTCGCGCCAGTCACGACGTGCTTCTTGGTCATCGTTTAGTAGAACCGTGAGAGGAGAGAAGGTCGCGTTGAGGAGGAAAGGACCGCTGGGTGCCGCTGCACCTTGCCTCCGTCGCCGCTGTCGCCACCGGTTCGCCGTGGCCGTGGTGAGGAGCACGAATGAGAGAGTCCGTGGAGGAGAGAGGGAGTTTGCGAGGAGAGAGAGAGAGGGCCCGCACATTGCCATGCTCCTTGCCGTCGCGACCCCTCATCTCTGCCGCTGGAGCCCTATCGTCTTGGTAAGCGTTTTCATTTCCAAAATCTCTTGAAATCACTATTCTGTTCTGAGTTGTTAAAGGTTTGGAGATGTTGGTAACATAGGGTCACATTCTGGATCTTGCGTGTCAAGTTTAGTGGCTATTGCATGCGACATCAGGCTGTTATGTCGTCATCGGAGCTGCCGCTGTTTTGTTTTCTCAGTTATTCGTAAGTCTGGGTAGAGTATCGGTGTTTGCATGTTGCGATTGAGGTAGGGTCTTTTCATAAAATTTATTTTAGAGTTGTTATAAATAGATATTGATGTGAAAAATATATTTCTGTGATTATGTTTGTCTTATGAATGTGGTTGTTTGTTGGACTAAATTACTGATTGCTTGAGTAGTGTGCGATTGTTGAATGAAAAATTGGTTTGTAAAGTTATTTAGTTGAATATTATGAAAAATGGTTTTTCTTGATTTTGTAGTTAATGTAACAATGTAAATGAATTGGTTCTAGAAATGATTTGAGATATGAAAATGAATTGATTTTGGAAGCAGTTTGATTTTGAATTAGTTTGATTTTATAAATGATTTAATATTGGAGCTGGTTTGACTTTGAAAAAGATTTATTATTAGGATCGGTCCGATTTGAAAATAATTTGATATTAGAACTGGTTGAATTTTGAAAAATGATTGAGATTTGGAAATGGTTGAAAAGGGTTTGAGGAATGTTTGGATGGGACCCAAAATGGGTGACAAAATTCGAGTTTTAGAGGAGATGCTGTCTAAATTCTTAAAAAAATTAGAGATTTCGTTTGAAGTGCTTGTTAGAATGCTTTGAATTTTTAAAGGATTTTATAATTTGATTTTGAGTTATTCAAAAAAGGATTACGTTTTGAGTTTTGCTTTATTTAGAAAAGAATGAATTGTAGTTGAGAAAGTGCAGAAATCATGATTTGTAAATGAATGAGACATGCGACCCCAGATAAGAGGCAGTGGCGTTATCCACTTGATCTAGAAAAGAGATGAGGAATAAGAATGATGAAAACTGAGTTTGAATTATGAAATTGAATTAAATGATATTGAGAATGGATTTGAAAATAAAATTAAATTTTAATTGAGATATATGTGACCTGGTAAGATGCAGTGGTGTTATCCACTTGCTCCGGATAAGTGTTCTAGGCTTTGGGTAAGATGCAAGGACTGAGTTCTATCACCGCTTGCTCCGGATCGAGAACTATAACACCGCCTGGGTAAGAGACAGTCGTGAGATTGTCCCTTGTTAAGGGTACATGAGTAAGATGCAAGGGTTGTGGCGATATTCCACTTACTCCATGTTTGGTGTTCTGTCCAATGATTAGCTACCAGGACATGTCGGATTGGCTGTATAACCGACAGATGAGCTCATCAGCCATAGAACATGCATTCATCATATGCATCTATGTAACATTATTTGGGTGTGCATATTGTAATTGGTTTGCCTATGTGAATAATTATGTTTAACTTCTAATTGCTCTACTTGATGTAACTGCTTGATTGTGTTTGAACCTTCTTACTTGTGTTTGTGACTGAGATTGATTGAATTGTGGTGAATGGGATGTTGATTGAGTTGTTTGGGTCTAGCGCCGTGATTGATTATGTGAAGGGCCAAAGGCCGTGATTGGTTTCTGATTGAGTATTAGTTAAATATGAAAAATTAAGCTGGTTTAGCATAGACTTAATGAACCTATGCTTAGAATAGGTTGATCATTCATATAGTCTATGAAACTTTTTAAGAGTTTTCTTATACGAAAAGAAAGGTTTTGGATTTGCACAGTTAACTAATTTCTTTTAAAAAGATTTCAAATTTTTGGATGGTTAAACTGTCAGTTTTTAAAAAATTCATAAGACAATGATAATCACTTATCTTGAAATTAATTCTCTTTAAATATCTTCTTATGACAATTCTGAAGCTCCATGGTGATTTCTGTGTGGTTAGATTCTCACTCCCCTACAACTTTATCTTTTCAGGAAACGGATAAAGAAGCTTACGAAGAGTTTTATTGCATTTTGCTTATACAATGTTTTAGTTTAGATATTTATTCTTCCCTCGCCCTTAACATTATATTATTGTAAGAGGGATAGAAATCCTGTTTGGTAATGAAATGCATGTATGTATATTTATAAGCTACTTATGTAAGGAGTCTTGTATATAAATGTATGCTTGTTTGTTTTTAAGGTAAAGTAGTTTTTCGGTTTTCAAAGAAATCAACAATACAGTTTCAAGTCAAAGGCTCTTATTTTATTATTAAGTATATGAAGTAGTTGTAATACTTCTTACTATCAGAGTGGCGCAGTCGAAAGCATGACATTTTGATAGTGAGGGTGTTACATTGGTTATCTCAAAAGAAAATTTATATTTAGCAGAGTTGCATATACATATAAATAATATTTATATATTTGGATAAATAGTTAAGAATAAATCAATATTATTTATGCAAATAAATAATCGTCCCAAAATAAGTTTATAGTTTGGCCAAAAATGCAACCATTAATCGGCCCAAAGGAAAGTAGGTGTTTGGCCGATTGATAAAAAATATATGCGATAAGAAATAGATATAATTCTCAGGTTTTCATGTGAATAATGAGTCGATCTTAAGATAGGCTTATTGTTTGACAGAATTTTATTGAGAATATTTGGTAAGTTGCACTAAATAAATTTATGTGTACATAATTTATGCGAGTATGGATCGACCCAAAGAAAGTTTTGTACTTGGCCAAATTATATATACATTTATGGTAGTAAACGTGTGATAATTATTTGATTCCATATGACCAATAAAGTTATCTAGACATAATTTATTATTAATGTTTGATTATTGTATTAAAAATATCATTTATAAATTAATATTTCTGTCCAAAGACTAAATATTAGTATTGTGTTAGGTATTTGTGATAAGTCCACCGTTATATTAATTTTCTTCATATGATATATAGCTTATGTGAAAATATTTTATTTTAAAGTTATATGCCAATATTAGTCTATTTTTAAATAGAACTTTTTTGAAATTAAAAAAGGAGACTTTCCATCATTAATAACTTTTATTTCATCAAATTATTATCTCATATGATATTTTAAGATAAATGTGGTTGATGACTTATATCGGTTCAGTGGGAATATATATATTTTCACTATTCTTGTATATCAATGGCATATCGAATTGTAAATAAGATTATATACTCAACTCTAAAGAAGACAAGTATAGTCTCATTAGATGCGTCAATAAAGCTATAAAGCTAAAAAATGCATGAGGTTTATTATGCTTCAACAGTAGTCTGACGGATAACGAATTTGTATACTTACAGTTATTGTGTACTTTATTGGTATCTTTACCAGATATTTGAGCCCATTAAAATTAGATCACTAAATAATACACAAACAAGTTTTGTATAGCAAAACATTACATGTTCATACATATAAAGTCAAAAATTAAATTTAGAGATCATTTAGTATTCAGATTCTGAATTTATTAGATGTCTAGGTAATCTTTTATCCACTGCAGGTATATTCATATATTCATTGAAATAGTTCTTTGAAAAAGTGTTGAGAAAGCACTTATTACTCTTTCTAATAAAACACTTGAATATAAAATATTTTTTATAGGCATCCATTTTGGTGACTACAAATACTCGTCACAAATTATGAAAATAAATTTAAAAGACTACTTGAGTTATTTTATAACAATGTGTTAGTAGTCTAATATTTTAAATTTTTTATTAAATAAGAGAGTTTAGAGTATTTAAATATCTTATGAGCAAGTTAGCACAAACTCCACAAATGCATGCATATTTAGTTAGTATGAAACAACTACTCAAGATTTTTCATGTGAATACTATTCATATGGGTGTTATATCATTTTAAGATATATTGTTTTAGTAGGAGTATTGTAAAACCCGAGAAATTAGTAAATAATTAGTAAATAAATTAATTATTTTTATAACAAATTAGAAAATAAAATTTTATAGTTTAGAGAGATAGAGAAAATTAAAATAAGAATTTTGACACAAATTTTAAAGAATTTGACTCAAAATTAGACCGAACAGAATAAACCGGACAAACCGAGCCCAAATGGGCCCAAACCCACACACCCAACTCCTATATAAAGGCAAGCCTCAACCTTTCTTCTTCCTTCCCATTGAATTCACGCACCAGGGAAGTAGAAGGAAACCAAAACACATGGTAACTTTCAATCTGGAGCTCCGACTGCCACACCATTTGCGATCATGCGACCGCAGCGTCAAGCTCTACAAAGTCCAGTACTTAATTAGGTAGAAAAGTCACTTTTCAGTTTTTATTTCCTCCTTCCCCAATTTCAAAAATCCTATGGTTTGGGGTGTTGAGATTTTGTTAATTTTGATGTTTAGGATCAAGTTAACTTAGTGGATGTGCTGGATTTTGGCTTAATTCTTTTGTTGGCAAGGTGTGAAATGTTTAATTATTGTCAATTTATCTAATTAGTGAACCCTATGGTGATCTTAGTGTTATTTTGTGAAATTAGTTTGGATTGTGTATTTTGGAAATAAATTGGCGGTGTTGAAGACTTGGTATTGGACTCTAGGGAGCCAAAGACCCGTTTGATGAGACTTTAAATACTTGGGTGTCGTGGAATGGTGACAAATTGTGACATTCTGGGTTTTACGGAAAATCGGCAAAGGTATGGTTTCAGTTTCTCGTGTCTAAAATGTAATGTAGTGTGAAAACTTAGGCTAGATGACCATAGGATATGTTGGAATGCATGATTGTGTTAAATATTTAGTATTCTTGATGATGATTGTTGATTTGGGTTGAATATAGATTTTAGCAATTGATGTTGTGGTGAGAATGTATTGATGCATGATGGCTTTAATGATGAATGATGAGGATGATGGGAATATATATATATATATATATATATATATATATATATATATATTATTGATGATCTTGTTGGTTTAATTGAGAAGTTCATGTATAAGAGTATTTGAAATTGAGGTATAATTGGTTGTGGTAGGATGTGGGGCTATGTTTCTCTGATATGGTATGTTTTGGTGTTGATTATGAGCATAGGAAGTTGGTTTTGAATGGTGAATGGTTGAAAATAGAGGTTAGAATATTTTTGTGAAAATTTTATTTTTGGCCGAACTTCGGTGAGCTATAATTTGGCTTTCAGACCCCCAAATTATTTCAAAACTTGTTTCAAATAGAAATTGGGTTCGTGAAGTTTATGTCGTTTGAAGAACGGATGAAAAATATTTTAAAATGAAAAAGTTATGCGCGATGGAAGTTTGGAGTGCAAAGCTGAAAATTCTGCAGCATTCAACATTTTTGCTGTTCTGCATAACTTGAGTACGCGACCACTGCACGCGACGCGATCAACCTATTTGAGTTGGGCATCTCGCATACGCGAGTATGGAAAATTGCACGCCCACGCGTATGCGTGGCCCACACATACACATGACCCCGATTTTCAACAAATGAGATTTTTGTGATTTTGACATGCTTTTGATCTTCTAAACCTCTATTTACACCCTCTGATCCTAGAACTGAGTTGTAAGGATAGTTAATAAGAGGATTTGAGCTAGGAAGGTGGGACAACTTGAAAGTGAACGATGGTCTAGAGTAACTGAATTGAGATGTCAATGATGAGATTGGGGATGACTGTGTGTAGCCAGAATGGTCGAGATATATGTGTGGCCGGAATGGTTGAGAGGGCAAGGTTTGTGTGCGATCCCGCTTGCTTGTTAACTTGAAAATGTATTAGGATGGAAAGTTGAGGATGGAAGTTCCCTCTCTTGTCATGATGGGGATGTGGGGAAAGTGGAAAGACACTCTCCTTTGTATTGTTTCTCCCACATTCTTCTCTGGTTGTAAGGTGGAAAGGCACCCTCTTTCGATGTGGAAAGGCACTCTCCTTTGTATATCTTCCAGGAGAAGGTGGAAATGCACACTCCTTCGATGTGGAAAGGCACTCTCCTTCCTTTATAATCCTCCTGGAGATGCGCAACCTAGAGACAAATATCTGGGTTAGCTACCGGATGTGTCTAGTTCTGACAGTTTAATCAACACGTGAGCTCACGGCCAGTAGGTCAGGCATGCATCATGTTGCATTTGTTTGTTTTGTTTGGGTGTGTATAATTATTTTGGTTTGCTTATCTGATAAATTTTGTTTAATCGATAACTGTGATACTTGCTGTAACTGTTCTTTAAATATGTTTGCCTTGTATTTGCTTGTGTTTGTGATTATCTTTCTATTTTGAGTACCTTAGTGGCAGACAAGTGATAATGTTGATTTGATTTGAAAGGGGCCAGAAGTCGGGTTGAGTTTATTTAGGCCAGAGGTTGAACTGGTTTGATTTGGGTCAGTGGTAAGGGTTAGAGTTAAATGAGACAAGAAGTAAATTTCAGGGTTAGAGATATATCGTTATTTGGGTACCTTAGAGAGTTTTACCAAATTTATGGTTCAGTTTATTCCTTTAGGTTCTATAATATGAGTATCGGCGTTCTAGGATTGCCTCTGCCTTTTCGAGGACCTTATTTATTATATATGTGGGCACCTTAACCATACTGAGAACCCATGGTTCTCATTCCACACAATATTGTTGTTTTTCAGATGCAGGTTGAGAAGTACCACTCTGTATTCTGGAGACTCTGATGAAGCGAAGAACTCTTGGGACTCAGGGTTTTATTTTTACTTATATTCATATATGTATTTAGATTCTCCATCTTGTATTTTATATTTGTCCCTCTTAGAGGTTGGCTCGGAGAAACAAGTTGTCAGTTTTCTGTTTTGGCTTACTTTTGGATTTATCTGTATATATGTATATATATGCTCTGGCCGGTTTAAACTTCGCGAGCCGAGTCAAGAGCTTTGCTATCTGTATCCTTGAAAATCTTCTAATATGTATATATATCCTTGCCGCTTTACTCTTACCATATCCGGTTTACGTTTATCGTCCACAGGAGCGTTATGACTTTTGTTTTAAACTTTTCTTCAAAAGCTCTTTGATATAAAATTCTTTTCAATTATTATTATGTATATATTTTATTTTTAGAGGTTATAATACCTCGCTACCTCTGCTTTACGATTCGAGCGTAAGATTCTGTGTGGTAAGGTGTTACAAGTATGCATTTGGATGCTTATATGGTTTAGACAAATTTACGAATATTGATATTTTTGCAGAAATAAAATATTCAAAGAGTAAAGTATTGTTTTTGTCCCCAACATTTGGGATAAGTCTCAAAGTTGTCCCTGATGTTTCAATCGTCCTATTTAAGTCCCTAACGTTTCAAAATTGACTCAATATTGTCTTACCGTTAAGGATCCAAATTCAATTTTTTTAATCATACTTCCAAGTTCCAAATTTAGGTATGATTCCATTTTTAAGTTTTTTTTTTCTTATGATTTAAGATAAATGATCTTAAAATTAAGAAAATCTTAGAATTTTGAGAGGTGTTTCGTACACGGAAGGAGAATTTGATAATGGATTGGTAATGGTCAGTGTTATTGGTCAGATTCATTACTATTTCCAAGTTCTTCTTTGTTTTGCTAAACTATGAACATATGGAATTTAATGAATTTCTAGTGGAGTTAATACTAATTATGAAATTGATAATGGATTAATGTATATAGATGAGTTTACTTTTGATTTATCGTAATGGCTCTAAAAATTTTAAACAATAAAAATAAATATGTAGTATATAAAAATAATAAAAAATTTATAAATATATTAAAATATATAAAATATTAAATATTAAATAATTTTTTATTTATTCATCATTATAAATATTAATAAATAATAATAAATAATAATGTGGTTATTAACTCATTTTTTCATAATAATAATAATAATAATAATAATAATAATAATAATAATAATAATAATAATAATAATAATAATAATAATAATAATAATAAATGAGATTAATCAAGATAATAAACAAATTATTTTTTAATCAATAATAAAAATAAAACATATTTTTTATAAATTGTGTACGATAAATAGTATTTTAGGAAAAAAGTTATGCACCAAATCTTTTATATCCTCATTATATATTTTATAGATAATTTAATAATTATTTAATTTATTTAGTAAAAAAAACCAAAAATTAATTTCAAATAATATTGATAATAATAATAAAATTAGCTATTTAAATAGATACAAGTACAAAATGTTTATTGTTTCAATTAATTTTTAAATAATTTTTAATTCAATTTACGTTTAACAACTAATTATCAAAATACATGTTTGAACAAAAAATTTTCAATTTACTAGTAAATATTAAAGATGAGTAAAAAAAGTTTAAGAATATAAACTTCAACTGAATAAATTTATTTTATTAAATAATGTTACAATAATATTTTGTTCTTTTGTTAAATTGATTTAATATATATTTATGTATATTTTTATATACAAATTAGAGTTTAATTTTGATGTATTAACACTGTAAAATATTTTATACAATTGTCTAATTATATCTATTTTTTTAAATAATTATTTATATAAACACAATCAATGTAAAAATATAGCTATTTTTATGATATTATGTTACGTAGTAGTTAAATGCACGTGTAAAACTACTTTATAATATTATTCAAAATTTAATTCTAAAAATTAAAAAATATCACAGAAATATTTTGACACAAAATTTAATAAATATATTTTTTAATTTGAGAAAAATAATTTTTCAATGAGGATATATATATATATATATATATATATATATATATATATATATATTTATACATTTATTTTTTATATTTTTTAAAATATTAATAGGGGTGCTTGCTTCCATAAACTATAGTATAAATTCATCTCTGATTGTAAAAAAAAATATCTTTAACATTAGCTTCTATAAAATTTTTTCTTTTGGAAACACTCAAATAATGGTTGGTGTGAAAAATTAGAAACTTTTTCTTTGCAAATCTTCTTTTAATTTTTTTGTTCTGATAGATTTAGCTTTATGTACAAGTTATTGTTCTTGGATCGTAATCTTTATTTATTGAAAATTAAAGAAGTTTATAATATTTTGTGTAGGGATAATAATACCACCCGAATCTGCGGATACTATTTCACCTTTACCTACTCGGGATGGATAATTACTCGTCCTGCACCGGAACGGATTTTTAGCAGGACGGATTTTTGAAAGGGGTGGGGCGGGGTCGGGTTTAGGTAATACCCACCCCTACCCATCCTGCTACATATATAATAGGGTAAAAAACTGAAATGAGCCAAGTGGAGCTCAAATTTACCTAAATCAGCCAAATGAAAATTCAATACATGAATCAACCAGGACGTATTATTATATAATTCGAATCAATATGATTCGAAATTGATTTGAACGTAATTCGAATCGATTTGATTCGAATTAGTATGAACGGCCAAAATCAATGAAGTTCGAAACAAGTTGTTTCGAATTACAACTATAGAATTCGAATTAAGTTAATTCGAATTACTAGGAGAAGCGCAAGTTAGGGGAGTTCGAATCAATTGGATTCGAATTAGGTGAAAAGGGGCTTGCATAGTAATTCGAATCAAGTTGATTCGAATTACAAGGGAATCGGTTATAAAAGGAGTTCGTGCCAAGTTCATTCGAATCACTTTCTCATTCTCCAACCCCACTAAATCCCAGAGAAAAAGACCTACGTTCAGTACGAGCTTGACCAGAGCGGCTGTTTCTGTCGATGGGGGACGATCCGGGAAGGCTTTATCGTCTGGATGGAGTAACTCATATCGCCGGTGTTATCAACGACGAGGTTAGTGGTTTATCACAGCGGTTTATGATAATGGTATTTGTTAATGGTTTTTTAGAATGGTTTATGTTACTGTTAGTGGTTTAGGATAGTGGTTTAGGAAAGTAGTGTAGGGTAGTGGTTTGTGTTGATGGTTTTTGTTAATGGTTTTGTTTTAGCGGTTTATTGTAAATGGTTTTTGGATAGTGGTTTAGCAAATTAGTGTAGGGTAGTGGTATTTGTTGATGGTTTTTGTTAATGACTTTGTTTTAGCGGGTTATTGTTGATGGTTTTTGTTAATGGTATTTGGTAATGGTTTATTGTTGATGGTTTTTGTTAATGGTTTTTGTGAATGGTTTTGTTTTAGCGGTTTATTGTTAATGGTTTTAGTTGATGGTTTTTGTTAATGGTTTTTGTTAATAGTTTTTGTTAATGGTTTATTGTTGATGGTTTCTGCTAATGGTTTTTGTGAATGGTTTTGGTTTAGCGGTTTGTTGTTAATGGTTTTTGTTAATGATTTTTCTTAACAGTTTATTGTTGATGTTTTTTGTTTATTGTTTTGTGTTAATGGTTTTGTTTTAGCGGTTTATTGTTAACGGTTTTTGTTAATGGTTTTTCTTATGTTAGTGGTTTGTGCATCTGTTCTAATTATGCGTTTTATGTAATGGCCAGCCCCGTCGTTGCATATCCAGTGTTAGGCGGCAACAGGGGATGCGTCTTGATGAGAGGTATGTCCCGTACTTGCAGATGGCGGGACTTTACCATCTTGCGAGACTCAACGACAGATGGTTCCGACTAGACGAGCCCCTAGTCAGCGCATTCGTCGAGAGGTGGCGGCCTGAGACGCACACCTTCCACATGCCGTTCGGAGAGTGCACTATCACGCTTCAGGACGTCGCATACCAGCTGGGGTTGCCAGTCGACGGAGATTATGTTAGTGGTTGCCTTACGGACTTCCACATTTACATTGAGGGTGGGAGACCTCCTTGGCAGTGGTTCCAGGAGTTGCTCGGTGTTTTACCGCCGGAGAACCAGGTGCAGAAGTTCGCAGTCAACTGCACCTGGTTTCAGGAGACATTCGGGGAGTGTCCAGATGGGGCAGATGAGAGACGGTAAGGCGATTTGCCCGGGCGTACATCATGATGTTACTGGGTACGCAGCTGTTTGCCGACAAGTCCGGCAATCGTATACACATCAGATGGCTACCATATGTTGCTCGGCTTGAGGAGATGGGTCGCTATAGTTGGGCGTCGGCGGCACTAGCATGGCTGTACAGGTGCATGTGCCGAGTCGCGAACAGACATGTGGTTAAGTTAGCTGGCCCGTTACAGTTATTACAGTCGTGGATTTTCTGGCGGTTTCCTACACTTAGACCATCTGGGTATGATGAGATCAGCTGGCCCCTTGCATCGAGGTACCGTTATTGTTTTGTAGTAGATACTCTTGTAGTTATTATTTTGTAACTATGCCCTATATTCTTCTGTTTTCTTCTACGCAGATGGTCTGGTTACAACCCTGGGATTAGCAACAAGGGACCTCGGGTACAGATGGCTCGCATGCAGATCGACTTGCTACAGCCTCGGCAGGTACGTAAACAGCACTTCTGCGCATCTAAACTCATTGTTTCACTTTATATCACTTAACTGAAAGTTCAGACGAATTGGTTTTGTTTTTTGCAGTTCGTATGGATGCCGTATAGCGGATTGGACGTCATCCAGGTTGTTCATCCTGAGGTGTTGGAGCCTCGGCATACGATGTTGTGGCGATGCAGGACGGCCCTGATTTATTTTGCGGTTGTCGAGTGGCATCAGGTAGACAGAGTTTTACCTCAGTTTGGCGGCGTTCAGCCCATACCGTCTCCCGCCCTGAACATCGACTTCCTGATGTCGAAGGACGGGAGAGGAGGTGACCGTTGGTTCCCGGCACAGTACCCCGATGGCATCTTTACTGGCAGGAGCGTGCTGATTATATTCTACAGTTTGACATCGTGCCCGACCCTGGTCCGTCACATGAGTTCTTGACATGGTGGTATCAGCACGGGAAGAGGTTTTTATCGCCGGAGATGTTATTGGGGGATCCGAGAGGTGTTCCTATTCCAGATGAGGCGACGCAGAGGGGTGCAGGCCGACTTCCAGACATGGACCGGGTAGAGGATGTTCCTGACAGACGTCGCATTGAGAGGAGAGCACAAGTTGGGACACGTCGTAGCCAGCGTGAGTGGAACTGGGTAGATCAGGCTATGGATGCCGGAGACGACCCAGTTAGGGGTGTGGGTAGAGGTCGTGGTCGAGGAGGCAGGAGGAGGGTGGGTGCTACTAGACATGGTGCGCAGATGCCTCGGGGAGGTGATGTTGCGGGAGTTCCTAGGGCACATCAGGGCGGGCATGATGGTGGGTTCCCTGGAGCAGGTATGGGAGATCCCACGAGTCACATTGATGCTGGGCTTGGTGGTGGAGGTCTTGGAGATTACTTCGTAGGTGTTCCCGGTGATGATCATACCCTTCAGGATAGTACTCCATGGGTGAGTCCTGGCTCGATGTTTGGAGACTTACTTGCTAGTGATGGCATTGTGCACGAGTTTGGTGGACCACATTTCCTTGAGGATATCCGGACCATCATGCAGGAGGATATCTGAAATAACTAACAGACCGTTGTGCCTCCAGGGCTGCCTTTATACCGTTGTGCCTATCTGAAATAACTAACAGACCGGGCTGAGGTGTCACGTGCTCACGGAGGTGGGAAAGAAAGAAAGACCATGACTCAGCATTCTCACCCTCAACTAGTGCAAATGCCACGGGTAGGATGTTCGAGTTTCCGTCTTGTGCAATGGCGATTAGCAGTGTTCCCCCATACTTCCCATATAAATGGGTGCCGTCAATACTCACCAAAGGCTTGCAATGACGGAATGCCTGGATACAAGGGGGGAAAGTCCAGAACAGCCTATGAAAATAAACCTGAGAATCGTCAACCTGTCCCCCAACTCGAACAGGGCAAGTCCTGAGGACGGCTACAGTGCCAGGCATCGTCAGCTGCACTCCTAAAACCCACCTAGGGAGCTCATTGTACGACTCCTCCCAGTCCCCATATATCACGGCAACGGCCTTCTGCTTCGCCATCCATACCCTCCGGTACGTAGGCCTGAACCCAAAGTGTGCGGCCGTGGCATTTTGGAGCACCTTGATGTTCACACCTGCATGAGCCCTAACCATCGGCATAACGAAGGTGGATATGACATGGTAGTCCAGACTCCTATGGTCGCTGGAGATGGAGCTGGCAAGACATGTATGCGGTCCGTTGTATCGCTTCACTTCCCAGATACCCTTCCGCTGTCGGAGACTCAACCGAATTAGCCATGTGCACCCATTCCCAAACTCAGAACACTTTCCCACGTACCTGCGATAATCAGACTCAACGACCTTGTACTGGACCCCTCGACGGATACTGTACGTCTTCACACTCAACAGCGCCTCATCTTTATCTTGAAATTGTTGGCCAACCTGGAACTCGTTCATACCGGCAGACCCCTCGGTATCTCTAGCACCAAATCCTGAGGCCTGCAGAACATCATCGTCTTGCCGCATGGCATCAAGGTCCAATGAGGAAAAATGGGGTGGATACTGCTGTGTGCCAGAACTAGATCCACCTATAGCCCTTGTCGGAACAGTAGTCCCAACATCATCGCCGCTTTCATCAGCGATGAAATCCGGCTCCGCGTCATCGTCATCTGGATCATCAAACAAACCATCACCAACACCAGCCGGTGTGGGACAATGTACCTCGGTGGGAATATGTTCCCCGTGCCGAACCTCGTCTCCAACATTGCCGCTCAGATCAACGGCAAACGAAGGGGACGCAACAGGCTGCATCGGTGGCTCATACACAGGAGCAGAGGATGAAGCAACAGCAGGTCTCGAGCTCGAGCCGGCAACCGCGGCTATAGTAGTGGCATTCCGGTTCGAACCACCCGAGCTAGATACCACATCAACCAACTTAGCCAACAACTCCGGTGTCCTTACCTCGGGAAACTGCCTACGAGAAAGAAACATAACCTGCAAGTCCTCGTCACTACCGATTGTGAAACAATCAAACTTCACGGTGTCATGGAGCACCGCTGTAGGAATGCGGTAGAAAAACTTCTTCACCCTTTTAACGCCTGCAAGACCCAGCTTCTCCAGCACAGAGCTAACAAGTGCATCGTAGGTGGTTGTCGGCGTCACGATAATACATAGGGGATCCTTATCAGTGAACTTAACGCCGGACCGAGTTTTTCTCTTAATGGACCCTCTGTAATGTACCAGAACTAGGAAACTCTCCTCACTAGCCATCTCCCCTCTTTGTTGAGAGCAACATGAGTTCACACCTTATATATATAGCCCTGGCTCACACTATATATATATAATTCGAATCTATATGTTTCGAATTATCTAATGTCACAACCTAACCTAGTAATTCGAATCAACTTGATTCGAATTACTAAACAATCTGCCCTCCTAGTAATTCGAATTAACTTAATTCGAATTCTATAGTTGTAATTCGAAACAACTTGTTTCGAACTTCATTGATTTTGGCCGTTCATACTAATTCGAATCAAATCGATTCGAATTACGTTCAAATCAAATTCGAATCATATTGATTCGAATTATATAATAATACGTCCTGGTTGATTCATGTATTGATTTTTCATTTGGCTGATTTAGGTAAATTTGAGCTCCACTTGGCTCATTTCAGTTTTTTACCCTATATAATATATATAATTTTAATATATAATATGTATAATATATATAAAATAATTAGTAAATGATTAATAATAATGTATCATATTTAAATTTTTTACTTTAATTCATATTATGTATGTGATGATGATTATATAAATTTTGAAATTTAATTTTATTTATTGAATTTTAATAATTATAGGGGTGGGTAAGAGCGGGACGGATACCCGCAGAAGCAGATTAGAATTCAACATTTTACTACTCACAGATAAAAACATGACAAATTCTATACAAATGATTGTACGACTGGACGAGATCAGAGAACAAAAACCCGCATTACCACCCCTAATCTTGTGTGAAGAAGTCATTCCGTCCTTCTTTTCTGCTTATAATCCTTGGATACGTAGAATATTGTGGCCGTGGAAGAGCTTTTAAATTTTGTTTTCATTTTCTTTTTCTCCTTTTTTTTTTAAATCTAATCTAATCTTTTAGATCAAACACTTTATTGACTTGTTTTATTCTTAATGTCATGCTTAATGGAAACTTATGTGTAGACTAAATTTGGTCTGTATTTTGATTTTGGAATTCATCATAAATAATGAAAGACAGCTCTTCTTCCATCTCTTCTTTTATTTATTTATTTATTTATTTATTTATTTATTTATTTTAATTGTGGCTTTGATATGTCTTGAGTAGTGAGAGTCAGACAAGGATTTACATGTTGAGATAATATTTGTTGTTTTAAGTTTTTCGCAAAAACGACATCGTGCAGGTTGGATTTTAGGGTTTTTTAATTGTACGGACTAAACTGAGTAGTAAACTAAAATTTTTGCTAATTCATATAACCATTACCCTTTTATTCTAATATTCTAGGTAAATTATACCATGGCAACTTAATATGCTAACTCATTGCATCGTTAATGAAAATTACTTTAAGGATAAATGTGAATCACAATTGAATATTTGAGAGTTTTATTAGATAAGTTAAAATTTGAGATCCAAATTGAAATTGAACTCTAATTTCAGGAATCAAAATAGATATTAACTTAATATATGTACGATGAATTATAGAATTTGTTCCTCTTGCTTTTAACATTCTCTTTTGTACTAATTTTAAAAGTAAATAAATTAGACTTGAATTGCAAAAATTTAATTTAAAGTTTACATAATTTGACGGACTGTGGATAAATATAATTAAGTTTATACCATTGTCTTGTTTGATTATCTATGTATATACTAAATTAATACATTACTATTAATTTTAAATTTTTGAAAACTCTGTGTTATATTAATTTGATCATTAAATATAATCATAATTCTTGAAGATGTATAAATCCACATCAAAATTATTATGTTTAGGGTTCAAAACCGAATACATTTCTTAAATGCTTGAACTGAACAAAACACAAAAAAATAAATATAAGAAGTATAATTAAAATTCTACAATTTACAAGGATTGTCTTGTGAAAGGAATCACGCGTTTGGGACACGGAATGTAAAAGGAATATCCGAATATCCGACGTTTACAATTTACAAGTTGAGATTGTCTACTTGTATGCATCCTATTGGTAAGTCACATAGATAGTATTTGCTTTTAGATATTAAAATTGAGATAAGAGAATTGAGATTTAGTATTATATTTAATAGTTAGAATATAAAATTTTAGTCTCTTTTAAAAAATAAAGAGTATACGCTGACTGACGCTGCATCGTAGGACCCAATTTATTGGAGAATATGCAATTGGATGCTTTCCTTGGGACAGAACTGCTCCAATCCCCACACCTGAAGCATCTCATTCAATTACAAATGGTAACAAAAAATTCGGTAGTGCTAGGACAGGTTTAGAAGTAACAGCAGCTTTGAGTTCCTGCAACGCTCTTTCAGCCTTATCACTCCACTGAAAACTGTCCTTCTTTAATAAATCAGTGATGGAGCTGCCATAGAAGCGTAACCTTTGATGAATCGTTGATAATATCCCGTAAGGCCCAAGAATCCGCGTAACTGTTTCAGATTCTGTGGCTGCTGCCAATCCAAGATTGCATGCACCTTGTCCTTCTCCATATGGACACCATTACCCGAGATCGTGTGGCTTAAGTAATCAATCTCTGTCACACCAAATAAACATTTTGACAACTTGGCAAATAAAATTTCCCTTTGCAGCACTTGCAATACTGTCTCCAGGTGCTGGAGATGAGAATTCCAGGAAGGACTATAAACAAGAATATCATCAAAAAACACTAAAACAAACTTCCGCAAGTAAGGGCAGAAAACGTCATTCATTAGGCCTTGAAATGTAGCTGGCGCATTCATCAATCCAAATGGCATTACTAGCCATTCATAGTGCCCTTGGTGGGTCCTAAATGCCGTCTTGTGTCTATCCGCAGGCTGCACCAAGATTTGATGATAACCGGACCTTAAGTCCAATTTAGAAAACACAGTAGCACCAAACAGTTCATTCAAGAGTTCATCAACAGTTGGTATCGGAAAGCAGTCCTTAATAGTGATGTTATTTAAAGCCTTATAATCCGTACAAAATCGCCAAGTTTCATCTTTCTTTTTAACTAATAATACCGGAGAAGAAAAAGGACTCTTACTAGGTCGAATGATACCGTCATTCAACATTTGCCGCACCATCTCTTTAATTTGGGCCTTTTGACTGGGTGGGTAGCGATATAGACGAACTTTAACTGGAGTGGCTCCTGCAACTAGAGGAATGCAATGATCGCTCTGTGGTGGTAGGCCAGTAGGTTGAGCAAACACCTTCGAATAAGACTGCAGTAATGCAGCCAAATCTAGCCTGATATCCTGGGGTAGCTGCATAGAATCACCACCTGCAGTTGTTGTCTTATGAACTTGAATGGTAAATGCTTCAGCAATCACATTGGTGTGGACCATTCGCTTAATATGATAGAATTGAGCCGGAGCTGGCATGTGAGATTTGTCCCCAAAAACTGTCACAAACTTTCCATCATGAAGAAACCTGATACATGAAGAATCATAGTCGACGATATGGGCCTTTAATATTTTTAACCAAGTCGTGCCAATAACCAAATCACCCCCGGTAACATGTAGTACATAAACTTCAGGAGTATCCACCTTAATCCCCTGAATTGTTACCTCCAAAGTAGGAATACACCCCTCTACTGTCATCATATCAAAATTACCCACCATAACTCTAAACCCAGGTGCTGGCTGCACTGGTAAGTTCGAAAATTGGGCGATTCTGGGTTGTATGAAACTGTCAGAACTTCCACTATCAATAAAAGTTTGTATTTCCACCCCATTAATGAATGCTTTGATGCGAATGGTAGCGGGGTCAGAAGTGCCATTCATTGCATTGTAAGACAGCTGGTGATCAACCACCTGCTAATCCAATTGTGGCAACAACTCTAGAACTGTAGCAATAACAGTCAGAGGTTCTTCTATAGCATGTTCCCCATTTTCCTCCAACTGAAGCAACATCAAATGCTTATGTGGGCATTTGTGGCCAGGAAAAAAAATTTGCATCACACCAATAGCACAGACCTTTATCGCGTCTATTTTGAATCTCAGCTGAGATGAGTCACTTGACTTGGTTACGATTGGGGTTTGGTAGAGTTCTCAGAGGTGGTGTAGGTAATAGAGGCGGTAAAGGTTGTCCGGGTGGGGTTCTGTTGGAAGTGTTTGAGTTTTGTGGTTGGAGTGGTGGACGATAGATTGATGGACCATGTGATGGTTTAGTGTTGGTGGCAAATTTATCCTCGTAGAGACGAGCTAAACTGATAGCTCTCATTAATGAAGGAGGGCACTGTGCTTTAACTTCTCGTCGCACATCAGGTTTCAACCCACTGATGAAGCAGTTCCATAGGGCATCCGGGGGCTCGACGTTGGTGCGATTTGCCAGAGCTACAAATTCAGAATAGTATTCAGTAACCGAGCCACTCTACTGCAACTTAAACAAAATCTCGCAAGGAGATTCGAACATAGAAGGCCTAAACTCAATTTCAATCGCTCGTTTAAGCTAATTCCAAGAGCGAAATGGTGCGGTATGCTACGACATTTGAAACCAAGATATCGCCATCCCTGACATGTGAATCGCGACAATCCCGATTTGTTCTTCCTCTGGCACACGGTAAAATTCAAAGTACTGATTAACAGAGAATATCCATCCCAATACGTCTGTGCCATCAAACTTGGGAAGATTAAAGTTCACCCTACGATGCGGTTGCGCATTCCGAGAATGTTCATAACTCGAGCTCGACCCATGAGGCGGATGCTGATGCGTACAGGATTCCTGGTTAATAAGTTGTGCGATGGAGGCCTGGATAGCATCAAACTTGGAGTTAGACAACTTAGTAGCGCGGGCTCGCTCCGCACGATTTTCGTCTATCACATCCTCTAACATCTGAAATAATTTTTTTATGTCAGCCTCCATGCCCTTCATACGTGTGTTATCCACGACTGCCATGGTTAATAAAAGCATCAAATGGTAGGGTATGATGCAACTGACTTTTATAATGACTTAAAAAAAAAGGAAATGAAAGTACGGTAATGGAAAAGGGTTCTGCAGCTCTTCAATAAAACAGTATAGAAAGGAATTATTAAAAAGTAGTCATTGTAAAAGTAAGCAAAAGATAATAAAGCGGTATAATAATCGAGGAGAATCGCAGGACAGTTTCCAAGATTCAACAATGTCCTGGGAAAGGGAGAAAGAAAATTCATAATGATTTCAGAGAAAGTACAGAGAGGTTCAGAGAGAATCAGAGAAAGTAAGAGATAGATGACAAATTACCACAAGTTCGTTACCTAACAAACTCCTCCAGCCTCCTATTAAAAGTTCTTTCTCTCTTGCTTTTTCTCACTTCCTGAATTGGTGGATTTTGCGCAACATGTCCACTCTGCATAACTAACTCTTTTTCTTCATTGAGTGCCAGCTGCTCCTCATTATTGGAGACTAATTCATCATTAATTCCCCTAATTGTCGTAGCTTTATTTTTCTCCCTTACATTCCATCCCCAAATCACCTTCATCTCTTTCTTTATCTCTTTCTTCTTTTTAATCTTCTTTTTTCTCATCTCACTCTGCGCACTCTTCTCCATAATCCAACACTCACATTATTTAAGGTCATTCACATAAACAAATAGAATGGAACGTAATATTGCATGAATGCCCTAAAACCAAATAGCTTACCTGCATGTCTGAATTTCATCTTTAATTTATGTAAATTTAAACTATCAAACTCGATTTAAGGTTTCTCAATGTAAATCAAATGAAATAGATTTTATTTACTAGAGAACAAGCTTTAGTCAAGTAATTTGAAACCAATTGTTTCGATTTACTCCATATTATTAAGACCAAGTAAATTGAATCTAATAGACTCGATTTACCAAACACGATGAGCCAAAATAAATAGATTCAGTTAATTTGATTTAGGGTACGAGTCTAAGGTATATAAATACGAGTAAAACGTTAAATTTTTATTAGAGTGCACTCACAATGGTTAGTGGGGATTGTTTTTTAGTTCTTGTGTACTACAGAAGGATGATTAAAAAAAAATGCGAGAGTAAATAAAATTTATTGATAAGAATCTGTTGAGTATTTTTATCAAACTTTATATGAGTTTTGCTAAGTTTTAGAATAATATAATCCAAAAATTAGGACTGTATGGTATGAAATGGGTGGAGAAGTTATTTTATAAGATTCTAATTTCTGTTTTTGAAGATGGTGTGAAGTACGACTCATTTGTAATAGACAATGACAAAGATTTGTAAGTTTTGTTTCACTCTCGTCCTCATTTTTCTAAGGTAAGAACCCATGAGCTATTGGCCGAGTTTGGAGATGTCACATGTAGTTCAAGAGAATGAAATCAGAATCCTCAATCTGTAACAATTCCAGGAGCCTCTAACTTAATGCTTGTTAGTACCTCTTCATTTGTGCCTATCATTGCACCCAAGGCAGTTTTGGTGGTATCTCCGTCCTTCGTAGCTGATCTCAACCACGATGGCAATGGAGAAATAGGTGATAATCGATCTTTCGATCATATTGCTATTGTGATGGCGTGTACTCCTGTTATGATCTTGGTTTTAGGGAGAGAGTAGAGAACTAAATGCCGTTGAACATGTACTGCAAGATGACGATGATGAGGAGCCCACTATGATTGATGAAGATAGAAATAATGATCTAGGGAGGAGTATTCTATCTGGGGGTGGTGGAGCATTAAGTTCAAAAAATCAACCATAATATCTCCCGCAATTTTTGACTTTAGACGTAGAGGCTATAACACAGCAGGGGTTCTCGAATGTAGAATCCGGATTTAGGACTAGAGATACACAGGATACAACAGGTTTAGCTGAGTTTTATACTGATCAGCAGTTTCAGAATAAAGAGGAAGTCGTCTTGAAGTGAAGACTTATAACATCCGCCATGAGTTGAGTATAGAGTGTTGGAATTAATTAGATCATATTAAGTATCATAAAAAGTGTAAGAAATTTGGAAACGGTTGTAGATTGTTGATTCGGATCACTATTCACCAGCGAAAGAGTATTTGTGAAGTAAGAAAGTATAATAGACTTCATACATGTCTGACCACGTCGATATCTAGTGATCATGGGAAGCTTGATTATCATGTTATATATATTTTCATCCTTCCTATGATCAGAGCTGATGTGGTTGTGTCGATCAAGGTACTGCAGCATATGATTGAAGCACATTTTGGATTTAGACTGACTTACAAAAGGGTTTGGTTGACTAAGCAAAACGCTGTTGTACAAATTTATGAGAATTGAAAAAAGTCATACAATGAGTTACCAAGATGGATACTAGGTGTGCACATAACAATGTCAATAGTATTGCAGTATTGAAGACGAGTCCTGTGCAACTTGGAGATCAAGTTGACAACTCATCATCTTATTTTCATCGATTTTTTTTAATATTCCCATTATGTATCGAGACCTTTAGACATTGTAATAAACCGATGGTTAATATTGATGGAACCCATATGTACGACAAATATAGAAGTACAATTGCTCAAGAGGATATATAAAATTGATTTACTACATATGTAAATCAAATCTATTTATTCGATTTACAAAGAGAAACTTTAAATCAAACTTAATAACTTCGATTTACATAAAATAAAAATAAAATTCAGACATGCATGTAAGATATTTGGTTTTAGAATATTCATATAATATTAATATCAATTTTATTTGTTTGCGTGAATTATCCTATTATTCAACTACAATAACAATTCATCATCAACCATAATAATAATATTTACACCGTTTAACAACAGCAGCAAGTAATATGCAAGCACACATTATTAATTACCATGCACGAACTGTGATCGATTCAACAGAGAATGAAAGCAATTAGAGATGATGGATAGTAAGTAGGTCTGACTTGAGTGGTGTTGTGCTGTTGTGTATAAATATTATTAATATACAAGTTAGTGGATAATTTATGTGCCAAATATTAAATTGAGAAATTTTTATTTCAAATAAAAAAATATATTTTATATTTTATATGTTATTTTACCTACACTATATCTTATCAGGTCCAGTCATACACTAACACCATATATAAATTATTAGAGACATTTTTTTTAATGTTTAACAAAAATATAAATATTTTTTTGGTATATAAAAATAAAGTGATTATTATGGTATTTAAAAGATAACGATTAATTTATTAAAACAAATTAAAAATTCATATTTAATTTAAAAGTATAAAAATAAATAATTTTTAAATATTTAAAATTTATTACCAAAAATAATTAGATTAAATTTAAATAGCAAGTAATAAGCATGTAAAATTTATCTAAGAATAAATAGTATTATGTCTATTGTCTAATACTCGTTGAAAAAAAAAACAGGGAAAAAAACTTCAGAAACTCAGAATTGATATAGTGGTAACTAAGGAAGGTAAGAAAGTTAGTGTCTGTATTTGCTTCGTACCTAATACTTACATTAACGGTCACTGTTAAGAAACTTAACGTCCCCATTTATTTCATCCAACCGCCGTTACCTACTACTAATAGATTTTTTTCATTATTTGATTATAGTCTTTTATGGTTGAAATTAGATAAAATATTAAAAAAATAAAATTTTTTATAACAAAATAAAATTTTTAAAAATTAAATTAAAATTTATATATAATTTAGGGAGTCATTGCCTCCTTTTTTCATTACGAGGCTCCACTTTTATTTTCAGTTGATTTATAATTATTCTTACACTGTTATTTTTATTTGCTAAAAATAATTATACAAAATAAAATTATTGAGTTTTTTATGTATAAATTAAATAAGATAAAAATTTACAAAAAATTATCTTTATATAAAATTGATATTTAAAAATTATTAGATGCGATTTCATAAATTTGATTAAATTATCATCTATCGCTAAAAGAAAATCATACAAAATAAAAGTTAGTGTTTTTTTATGTATAAATTAAATAAGGTAAAAATTCACATAAAGTATTTTTATATGAAGTTAATATTTAAAAATTGTTAGATGCGATTTGATAAATTTGACTAAATTATTATCTAACAATATTTAACTATCAATTTTATATAAAAATAATTATATGTGAGTTTTCATCATCATTAAATAAATATTCTCATAGTCACAAAAAAAAAATATTCTCATGAAAAATTACTTGTATCAACTGTCAACTATTTTTTAAATACTTGAAAAATGTCCATATGTAGAAAAATATATAAATTAAAAAGAAATAAACGTTAGCAACTAGAATTTATATATTTGGCTGTGACCTTTTTTTATAAGCGAACTTTTTATTGGAAATTAAAAAATGTTCATATATAGTTACAACTTTATTTTAAAAGTAACCTCATATTTATGATTTATGATTGCGACAGTAATAATTGCTAATATAATATATATATATAGCACGTATAGGTTAATAACAAGAGTTAAGAGATTATTGGTGTGAAAGATAAAATCGTTGGGGAAGATTGCTGTTTTTGCCAGCAATAATAATAAGTATTGATAGCACAACTTAACCTTAATAACAATAAGTTAGGGTATTTGTTGCAAAAGATGAAAGTGTTATATATCGCTAATATCATAGTAATAATATATATAAAGTTTGATAATAAAAAATTTTCAGCCAAAATTTTTTATAATTTATTTTATTTATATAATTTAATAACAGTTTGATTTTTTATGTCATTCTCTTATTAATTCACTGATATAAATTTATATCAAGAACTAAAAAGAATTAGAGATAATCAAAGAGAATAGAAGAAAAAATAGAGTTTTTAATTACATCATGTGTATATCTTACATTATTACATCATACTCCTATTTATACTATAATAATTCTCTAATTAAACTAACCCAATACGAATTATATCATTATCCTACCCTTTAAAACAACCTTGTTCTTAAGGTTGCGAAAAAAAATATAAATCCTAATAAAATGGTAAAGTCTCATTACAAGTAATAAAAAAATATCAGCAATCCTAAAATAATATTGTCTATGCTACTGCTAAAAAAATTTTAACCACCGGAGTTCTATTAAAAAAATTTTTGTTCAATCCAAAACCAACAAAATGTAGTTACCGTAGAAATATGAAAAGGGACTAGAAAAACTGAAACCCTTAGAATTAGACTTGAAGTCATTATACCATCCATCACTTGCTAATTTTGGACTTTAAAAGTTAAAATTTGACTTGACCTACAATAGAAGCCCAACTCATTGTTAGGCCTCAACATCTCTTCCTCATTCTCATAGAAGAAGAGAGTCGCGTTGTTGTTTCTCTGCCTCAGAGGTGCACCCGCCGCCACCCCTGCATCCAACCCACAGCCACCGACCAGCGCGAGCTTGCATGGAGGAATCAGAATTGCCGTCCAGTTGTAACATCCTACCACACAAAACTTTATACCTAGGATGTAAAATAGAGTTGGCGAGGTGCTACGACTTCTAAAATTAAAATACATACATATAAAGGTAGAAAGAATATAATAAACTAGGAGTCTTGAATAATGGGTAAAACAAAATCGTGAAACAAAAAGTACAATGATCTAGAAACGGAATAACTTGCGTGTGAAGAAAACTATAACTATCAAATATAAGATAATAAAAGTAGGAATAGAGAGCCAAAGATACAAAATAACAAGCTCCCTACTTAACCCGCGAAGTCAAGGCTGGTCGGAGAATATTTACATGTATGTATATACATATCCAAAACCCAAATGTACATAAACAAAATCTCCATAAACCTCTAAGAGGATCAAAAGAACAAGTTTGCGGAGAGAAAGCTAAGAACATATGCCAGTAACTACTTCGCTTTGGGAGCCCAGACGCCTCTCGACATGCATCTAAAAAACAACAACATAGTATAGAATTAGAACCGGAGGTTCTCAGTATGGTAAAGGTGCCACACACATAATATATAAGGCCCTAGGAATGCCAGAGGCAATCCTAGAACACCGACTTTCAGATTTTAGAGCTTAAAATATTAAACAGAAGGCATAAAAGGTGGTTTTCTAAGAGAATCTAAACTTAACTGAGCTTAATTCTAAATCTAAGTCCCGTACTACTATTCTTCCGTACCTCCATCTCCGTCAGCATTTCACAGACAAATAAACAGATAAGGGCAAGAACAAGAAGGTTACAAATACTGCAAGTAACAATATACATTTAGCATGGCAAATACACTTAGGCACACCCAGTTAATGCACAAACAAGTAATTCAAGTAGTATGCACATGATGCATGCCTGTCCTATGACTAATGAGGCTCATCTGTCGGTTATCCAGCCAACCCGACATGTCCGAAAACCTTAGACTGTCCCTCGACGTGCATCCCCAATAGTCTATGCATAACTTTTTCTCAAATAATCAATATTGTTCAATGGGGGTTAACATTCCCAGGAATTTATAAGTGCCCGGTCACTCTTATGTTGTAGGGTCAACAGAGTATCGAGCTTTCAACCTAGTACATGTGGTGGCAAGCCACGGCACTATATCCAGAGAATCTCGTATCCCATATCATTTAATCATTCAAGCCAAGTATCATACATGGTTATTCGTTTGATTATCAAGTCAAGTATCATACATGATCATCTGTAACATTTCAGAATCAATTCATCACTTTTCAGCTTTACTTCACCTCCAAGTTATCACCATTTCCTAACTTCATCTGATTATCAAATTTAACACTACCATTTATGACCAAAGGAATCAAAATAGAGGTATAGAAGTTTGAAATAAGGTTTAGAACTCAAAAATCATGTTTGCTGGAACAGAGGCCACGCGTACGTGTGGCTCACGGTACGCGTGGGAGTGTGAAAGCGCAGCTCGCGTGCGCGTCCCTTGTCATGCGAATGCATGGATGAAAACTTCATGTCACGCGTGCGCGTGGACATGCTTACTAACCCCTACATGTGCACATGGCATCAGTCGCGAATGCATCGCTAAAATTCCATTCCACGCATACGCGTGGGCCACGCATACGCATGGACGTACGTTCTCTTAAAAACTAGATTTCAGTAGTAGAGCTGCAGAATCATATATATAGCTTCTTGCATTGTTTAAATTACATATTCCACATCAAAATTTTCGACGGGAATAACTCAATCGTTTTAAATCATTTTTCTTCCGTTTTTGAAACGGCATAAACTTTATGAACCCAATTTTCATTTAAAACGAATTGAAATTAATTTAGGGTTCCGGAAGCCAAATTATAGCCCGCCGAAGTTCAGTCCAAAACCAAAGTACAACAAATCTCATAAACCTCTTTTCATTCAAAATCTCAATTACCATTCATCAACATACCTACAATTCTCAACTTAATAAGTTCTTCTTCATCATCAAGCAATCATCACAACAATTTATTACTTAAATCAACAATGATACACATTCTTTTTCCTAAAATCCATTAAACATTACCAACCAACCAACAATCATCAAACCACAATAATTCATCAAACCTTTAATTATCCACCAAGCCAAATCAAGTATATCCAATGTCAAGATACTAAACATTATATATATACACCTGCGTTCCAACTTATCCTATGGTCATCTAGTCTAAGTTTTCACAGAATATTATATATTAAATGCAAGAAACCTAAACCATACCTTGACTGGTTCCCACGTAATGATCAAGGCAATTTAATTAAAACAAACACGGCCCTTCCAAAACAAACACATCCCTTCCAGAATTCAATAAACACTAGGCTCAGCTTCCTCCAAGTTCCAATATTCATAATTCTAAGCTCCAATTATTTATTCACAACCTAATACACATTTATAACACATATATACCCAATTTAATTCCCAAAACATAAATTCAACAAATTAAATAGGATTTATAATATCCTCACCTTACCCAAGCTTCACATAAACAAGAGTGAACGTTTTTCTCAAGCTAATTGGATCGTAAAACATCAAAGAATAAAGATATTCAATACCCATACCATACTTTCAAGAATTGGGGGAAAGGAGTGGATGGGAGTATTTAATGACTTACCTTTGAAATTGTTCTGGTAGGAACGTAGAGCTTGACATGGTGGACGCGTGGCTGCAAACAATGCGGCGATCGGAGCTCGGACAGAGGAGCTACGGCGAATTGAAATTTGCCGTAAGGGTATCGGTGCTTCTCTTCTTTCCTGCCGCGTTGCTGCTTCTGTTGTGTTTATTTGGAGGAAATGAGCTTTAGGCTCTTTTAAATGCTGAACCGATTGGTCCCATGGGCCCAATTCAACCGGTTTGGCCCGTTCGGTCCAATCTTGGACCGTTTTCTTTGAAATTAGTGTCATAATTCTCGTTTCGATGAGCTCTATCCTAATTTAGTATTATTTTCTCATTTCTAATCTTCTTTATTAAAACTAATTTATCGACTAATTATTTACTAATTTAATGGAGTTTACATTCTACCCAGCTAACAAAGAATTTTGCCCTCAAAATTTAAATGTAGTTACCTGAAAAGAGATGGGGGTAGTCCTTCCTCATATTTGATTCAAGTTCCCAAGTGTGTTCCTCAATACCAGCCCGACTCCAAACTACTTTTACCAATGATACTTCCTTTCCACGCGATTAACGTTGGTGTCATCAATTCTTACCGGAATTAATGGAAGTGTTAGATCTTCTCTCACTTGAATCGGTTCTGGTTCCAGAACATGACTTGCGTCAGAAGTATATTTCTGATGCTGTGACACATGAAACACATCGTGCAAATTTGAAAGATATGGCGGTAAAGCAATTCTATAAGCTACCGGCCCAATTCTTTTCAGGATTTCAAACGGTCCAATATAACGGGGATTCAGTTTCTTAGTCTTAATAGCTCTTCCCACTCCAGTGGTTGGTGTAACTTTCAGAAAGACTCGCTCCCCTTCCTCAAATTCCAAAGGCTTTCGCCTTTGATCAGCATAGCTCTTCTGATGGCTTTGGGCTATAAGCATTCGACTATGAATCTTCTTTATCTATTAAGTAGTTTCAGCTATCATCTCAGGCCCTAACAAACTTCTTTCTCCAGTTTCATACCAACATAGCGGAGATTGACATTTTCTGCCATACAGAGCCTCATATGGAGCCATTCCGATGCTCGCATGGTAGCTATTATTATAAGCAAACTCCACTAATGGAATATACCGATCCCAGCTCGTCGGCTGGTCCAAAACACAAGTCCTTAACATATCCTCCAAGGTCTGGATAGTTCTCTCTGATTGACCATCTGTCTGAGGGTGATCTGCAGTACTCAAACTTAACTGAGTCCCAAATGCACGCTGAAAGGCTCCCCAAAACCTTGATGTGAAATGAGGATCTCTGTCAGATATAATGGTAGAAGGCACGCCATGCAACCTGATAATCTCTTTCATATACATTCGAGCCAATTCTTCCATTGTGCAACTTATTCGAATGGGGAGAAAGTGAGCTGATTTTGTCAGTCGGTCCACAACCACCCAAATAGCGTTACAACCAGACCGGGTTCTAAGCAAACCTATCACAAAATCCATTGCAATACTCTCCCATTTCCATTGTGGAATCTCTAAAGGCTGAAGGGTTTCTGATGGTCTCTAATGCTCAATCTTAACCTTCTGACACGTTAAACATTTAGATACAAGCAATGCTACATCATTCTTTATTCCTGGCCACGAACCATCCTGACCTTCTGACACTCTCCACTGTTTTCCCTATTCAACTACTGGTAATACATTACGTAACACTTCACTATCTCGATGAGCCTTCAGAAGTTCTGATTTAAAATCACTTGAAATCTGCAACTGACTCAAACACAGAATGTCAGATTCTTCTTTAACTCCCAAATTCAAACCTTGAAATACCTTTAGTAACTCTTCTTCTCATAACATCATCCAAGCTGCATACAAAGACTTCCGACTCAGGGCATCCGCGACGACGTTCGCTTTTCCTGAATGATAATTCAATTCAAAATCATAATTCTTCATAAGCTCCATCCATCTCCTCTGACACATATTCAACTATTTCTGCTAAAAAAATACTTTAAACTCTTATGGTCTAAGAAAACATAAAACTTAACGCCATAGAGATAGTTCATCTCAAGTGGCCTTAATTGCCGTGAGGTGTATGCTACTACATTTCGGTGCTGCATCAGAACGCACCCTAAACCCTTTAATGATGCATCACAGTATAGTTCAAATGGTTCATTTGGCAGGCAATATCAACACGGTGTAGTCGTCAATTTTTGCTTCAATACTTGAAAACTTTCTTCGCACTCTAGAGTCCAGACAAAAGGCATAACCTTCCCAGCCAACTTAGTTAAAGGTAAAACGAGCTGTGAAAATTCCTTAATGAATCTTCGATAATATCCCGCCAAACCTAGGAAACTCGTGATCTTTGTCACTGAAGTTGGTCGTTCCCATTTCATTGCTGCTTTTACCTTAGCAGGATCTATAGTTATTCCCTGCTTGCTCACTACGTGACAGAGAAAGTTCACCTCACTCTTCCAAAACTCACATTTAGATAACTTAGCGTACAACTTTCTGTCTCTCAGAATTTGTAGCATAGTTCGCAAGTGATCAGCATGCTCCTCCTCAGTTTTAGAGTAAACAAGAATATCATCAATGAAGATAATAACAAACTTGTCCAGGTACGGCCGGAAAATTCTGTTCATATAATCCATGAATACTGCCAAAGCATTAGTTAACCCAAAAGACATCACCCTATACTTATAATGACCATAACATGTCCTGAAAGCAGTTTTCAGAATATCTTCATCTCTAACCCTTATCTATTTTAAACCTATCATCACTCCAAACTCATCCACTCTTCTAAGTTAACTAAATATTACTCCGTCTTAACAACTAATAGCCTTCGACCAATCATCGACTTGGGCTTTACAATTATCATTGTGCGTCATATATTACGAATGAATATCACATATTAATGCAAGGAAGTTCGAAATTCAACTACCAGTTTATGATTACCTTGGGTCTGAGAATCGGATTCAGCTGCATCCCGGTGTTTCCTGTGTGAACAGTCTCGAGCCATATACCCTGGCTTTCCGCGCTTATAGCATTCACCTAGTCACTGGAGCAGTCTCTCTATAGCCTTCATGTAACATCACCCACTTCATGAAGTAATTTTCTGCGAATTGACTCTTCTCAATCAATTCAGTGAAATTCGTTAACCTTTGCGGATACACGTAGTTAAAGATGTCTCTCCTAAGTCCTTTCTCATACTGAGCACACTTCCACTCCTTATAGTCGGCTGGATTTTCTTGATAAACTCTTGAGAGACGGAACAAGTTGTCGAATTCACGGGTATAGTCAACAACAGACATATTCTTTTACTTCAGCTGCATTAACTCCAACTCCTTTGCATTGCGAAGTGCGGTGCAAGAAATATTTTCCGTAAAATTTCGTCTTAAATCTATTCCAAGGAACATCTGTTAACTCTACCTGTAAGGTATGACATAACTCCTACCATCATTTCTGAGCATCTCCCTTCAACATATAGGTCACTATTTTCACTGACTGTACTTCAGGAACGTGCTGAGTGTATAAAAACCTCTCCACATCTTCAAACCACCGATCAGCCTCCAATGCATTGCCATTTCCATTAAACTGGGGTGGACCACTCTTAAGGAAATCAGTAAGGGTCATAGACCTGTAGTATTGACCTACATTGCTTGTACCAGCACCCGAGCTTCCATCTCGAGGTCTTTGCATCGGTTCGGTCCTAAGATTTTCCCTCAGGGCACCTCGCTCGGATCCGCGAGATGACATTTGGTCCTTATTCGCACCAAACAATTGATATTAAGGTGATCAGTCTTAATATCTCAAGTCTAATACTTTAAAATCCCAAATGCATGCTCACAAACATATATGCTACACATACCAGTTGGATATCCTAGGTAGCACATAATCATACACAGAGTATGCACAGAAGGATAATCAATCCATCTCTCAGGCTCTACAGGAACGAACTGCTCTGATACCGTAATGTAACACCCTACCACACAGAACTTTACATCTAGGATGTAAAATAGAGGTAGCGAGGTGCTACGACTTCTAAAATGAAAATACATACATATAATGTTAGAAAGAATATAATAAACTAGGAGCCTTGAAAAATGGGTAAAACAAAATCGCAAAAAGAAAAGCACAATGCTTCGAAAATGGAATGACTTGCGTATGAAGAAAACTATAACTATCAAACATAAGATAATAAAAGTAGGAATAGAGAGCCAATGATACAAAATAACAAGTTCCCTACTCAACCTGTAAAGTCAAGGCTAGTCGGAGAATACTTACACGTATGTATATACATATCCAAAACCCAAATATACATAAACAAAATCTCCATAAACCTCTCAGAGGATCAAAAGAACAAGTTTGCATAGAGAAACCTAACTACATATATATATATATATATATCACTGTACAACAAAATAACCTAATAACCACTTCGCTTCGGGAGCCCATACGCCTAACGAGACGCCTCTCAACCTGCATCTGAAAAACAACAACATAGTATGAAATGGGAATCGGAGGTTCTCAGTATAGTAAAGGCGTCACACACATAATATATAAGGCCTTGGAAATGCTAGAAGACATCCTTAAATGCTGATTCTCAGATTATAGAGCTTAAAGTATTAAACAGAAGCCATAAAAGGTGGTTTTCTAATAGTATCTAAACCTGAATTAGCTTAATCCTAAATCTAAGTCTTGTACTACCATTCCTCCGTACCTCCATCTCCGTCAGTATTTCACAGACAAATAAACAGATAAGGGCAAACACAAAAAGGTTACAAATACTACAAGTAACAAATATACATTTAGCATGACAAGTACACTTAGGCACACCCAGTTAATGCACAAACAAGTAATTCAAGTAGTATGCACATGATGCATGCCTGTCCTATGGCTGATGAGGCTCATCTGTCGGTTATCCAGCCAACGCGACAAGTCCGAAAACCTTAGACTGTCCCTCAACGTGCATCCTCAAGAGTCTATGCATAACTTTTTCTTAAATAATCAATATTGCTCAATGAGGGTTAACATTCCTGGGAATTTATAAGTGCTCAGTCACCCTTATATCGTAGGGTCAACAGAGTATCGAGCTTTCAACCTGGTACACGTGGTGGCAAGCCACGACACTTTATCCAGAGAATCTCGTATCTTAGATCATTTAATCATTCAAGCCAAGTATCATACATGATTATTCATTTGATTATCAACTTAAGTATCATACATGATCATCCGTAACATTTCATAATCAATTCATCACTTTTCAGCTTTACTTTACCTCCATGTTATCCCCATTTCTTAACTTCACCTGATTATCAAATTTAACACTATCATTTATGACCAAAGGAATGACAATAGAGGTTTAGAAGTTTGAAATAAGGTTTAGAACTCAAAAATCATGTTTGGTGGAACAAAGGTCACGCGTACGCGTGGCTCACGCGTACGCATGGGAGTGTGAAAGTGCAGCTCGCGCACGCGTCCCTTGTCATGCGTACGTGTGGATGAAAACTTCATGTCACACGTGCGCGTGGGTCACACGGACGCGTGGACATGCTTACAAACCCCTACGCGTGCGCATGGCATCAGTCGCGTACGCGTCGCTAAAATTCCATTCCACGCGTACACATGGACGTGCGTTCTCTTAAAAACCAGATTTCAGTAACAGAGCTGCATAATCATATATATAGCTTCCTGCATTGTTTAAATTACATATTCCACATCAAAATTTCCGACAGGCATAACTCAATCATTTTAAATCATTTTTCTTCTATTCTTGAAACGGCATAAACTTTATGAACCCAATTTTCAATTAAAACGAACTGAAATTAATTTGGGGTTTCGGAAGCCAAGTTATAGCCCGCTGAAGTTCAGTCCAAAACCAAAGTGTAGCAAATCTTATAAACCTCCTTTCATTCAAAATCCCAATTACCATTCATCGACATACCTACAACTTATTACTTAAATCAACAATGATACACATTCTTTTTCCTAAAATCCATCAAACATTACCAACCAACCAACAAGCATCAAACCACAATAATACATCAAACCTTTAATTATCCACCAAGCCAAATCAAGTATATCCAATGTCAAGATACTAAACATTATATATATACACTTGCTTTCCAACTTATCCTATGGTCATCTAGCCTAAGTTTTCACAGAACATTATATATTAAATTCAAGAAACCTAAACCATACCTTGACTGATTTCCACGTAACGATCAAGGCAATTTTATCAAAACAAACACAGCCCTACCAAAACAAACACATCCCTTCCAGAATTCGATAAAAACTGGGCTCAGTTTCCTCCAAGTTCCAATATTCACAATTTCAAGCTCCAATTATTTATTCACAACCTAATACACATTTATAACACATATATACCCAATTTAATTCCCAAAATATAAATTCAACAAATTAAATAGGATTATTGATATCCTCACCTTACCCAAGCTTCACATAAGCAAGAGTGAATGTTTTTCTCAAGCTAATTGGATCCTAAAACATCAAAGAATAAAGAAATTCAATACCCGTACCATACTTTCAAGAATTGGGGGAAAGGAGTGGCTGGGAGTATTTAGTCATTTATCTATAAAATTGTTCTGGTAGAAACGTAGAGCTCGATGCGGTGGACGTGTGGCGGCAAACAGTACGGCAATCGGAGCTTAGACGGAGGAGCTACGGCAAAGTGAAATTTGCTGTAAGGGTTTCGGCACTTCTCTTCTTCCCTACCGTGTTTCTGCTTCTTTTGTGTTTATTTGGAGGAAATGAGCTTTAGGCTCTTTTAAATGCTGAACCGGTTGGGACCATAGGCCCGGTTTGGACCCGATTCAACCGGTTTGGCCCGTTCGATCCAATCTTGGACCATTTTCTTCGAAATTAGTGTCAAAATTCTCGTTTCGATGAGCTCTATCCTAATTTAATATTATTTTTGCATTTCTAATCTTCTTTATTAAAACTAATTTATCGACTAATTATTTATTAATTTAACGGGGTTTACACTAGCTCCCATCCCTCCTCTGTTCGCTGTTTGAGTTCTCCCTGCCTCTTCCAGAAGCTGCCACTCGTGCGTGCAAGCCCTCGCCGCTTCATCCTCTGTCTCGATTCCAAGGGAAGACCACCCCCAGGAGCTTCGGTGGGCATGCCACGAGAAGAGAAACACAATAGAACCCCCAAGCTTGGAGATCTCTGCCTCTGGTGGTCGCAGAAGCCGTCGCGTCGTCGTTCTCGCCGCTCTGGTCTCGGCCGCCTCCTTCATACACGGTGTCATATCCCTCCACCTTCGCGATGGTGCTGTTGGCTCGAGGTAGAACCGCAGCTCCACCAGCGCCAGTTGCTGTCGCCTTACCAACTGCTGCCTTTGTAAATGAGTAAAGTGGCTTTGGCGGTGGGCGATTCAACCCCTCCGCTGCTGATCCGCCACCCTGGATGACAACTTCTTCCTCGACCGGAGCCTTTTCCTCCAAATGTGCCAACACAGATTCGAACCACCGTCGATCACTTCTGGTCCACATAGTATTGCCACCACTAGGTTTGTGTGTACGTTCTTCACTGTTCTTGTTCATAAGTTTTGGAACTGCACTATAATCCTTTGCCATTGAAATTTCTGGATCTACTGTGGGTGGACTCCCTGGAATTGAGTTTTCAAATATGTGTTCTACTAGTTGACATTCTACCTGAACTACAAGTTCTGTTGATTCTTCAGGTAGAAATTCAAAATTCGAATTCTTTTGCTTCTTCTGCATCTATCATTTTTGAATTTTGGCATGAATTTTGTCATTGTTGCTGAAAATGTATTGCTGCTTCTTTTTAATTACAAATTGACATTGATGAGAGCTGAATTGTCACTTGATTTGGAGTTTTTGTTGATTTTTCTTGTTGTGGTTGAAACTCAAACTTAAAATCTGATACTGATTCTTCTGCTTCTATGTGTTCTGCATTGCTGTCGAATTCTGGAATATTTGTTTCTGCATTCTTCAATGCTGCATCTGTATATTCAGAATTCAGATTTTGTAATTGTAAATATGTGATCAATAATTTCTCTGCTTCGAGATTTGATGAATGGTTGCTGAATAGTTAAAAATCTACTTTTGAAATGGCTTGAATGTTTGGATTTAGATTGTCCCCTGATGGATTTGGTCCTGATTTTGCTTGAATCTAGAAAATTGGAGGCTGTTGGAGTCTTTGATGATCGCGCAAGGTTGGACAAATCTTGTTGCAAGTTGCCTGAATTTCTTCAAGCATCTTGGTTCGTTCTTGATAAACTGAATCCAAGCGTTGTAAACTAGTTTGAAATTGATCCCAAATTGAGTCCGGTGAATTAGCATGAGAATTTGGCATGGTGTTCAATGAAAGCACCATTTGATACGAATTCGTATAAAGAACTAGAAAGAATTAGAGATAATTAGAGAGAATAGAAGAGAAATTCCTAGAATTAGGGCCCAAGAGAGAAAATAGAGTTTTCAATTACATCATGCATATCCTATATTATTACATCATACTCTTATTTATAGTATAATTCTCTAATTGGACTAGTCCAATACTAATTCTATCATCCACTTATCATATTTTTATCAGCCCCACTTATTAATGATATTAATTATAATATCATGTTCTTAATTATTAGGCATTCTTATAATCAATACTTAATATTCTCTTTTATAATTTAAATTTTATATTTAAGAATACAATAAAGACTAATAATGATAAAAAATGGCAATATGAATTAAATGATTTTTGTAATTGAACTTTGTTTCCGTTAATTCATGTATTATAAATCGATGGAAATAGTAAACGTGAAAGCATTGTGTAATAAGGTTATCATTTGTTAGAAGGTTATTGAAGACCACATACTTTTTTAAAGGCTAAAAATCACAATTCTAGTTCAATTACAAGCACAATTGGGATAGGCTAAGGAATTTTACTAAAAGTCACCTTTACCATTGCAAATAATACGACATTTGAATTCGATCTTAACACAGTATTTATGTCAGAAGGAGTTGAAGAATAATTTAAACAATAGATGGACTCACCCGATGAGATTGTTGCCAGTCAACCAATTTTTGAGAATATGAAAAAAATCATACATGCTTTGATGAGGTATGGTAATAAATTGATTTTTTTGTATTTTTATGTGCATTTTTAACTATACTATACTAACTAAGTTCATACAGATAACATTCATAAGTTCATATACATAACATCGATAATTACTTACAACTAACATCTAAAAATTAAATTCATGTTTATTAGATATTACATCTATACACATATCATTTTTTAGTCATTACATAAGTAACTACAGAGTTAACACAAAACTTTTTAAATTTTATCATAATTGAATTTGAAAAAATGTCAAATTGTTAAATTAATTTATTCAATTAACAAATTCACTCATAACATCCATAAATTCATACACATAACTTCCACAATTTCATATTAATAATATCCATAATTTTGTACTCATAATATTCATAATTTCATACATATTATGTCTATAATTAATAAATTTTTATAATTAATATTACCAAATTTTAAACTATGCGTTTTATTGTATTTTTTAAATTATCTCATATGTGCACTAATAGATCATAATTTTAATTATTTTAATATTTTTATTTAATATTCATATGTATGTTTATTTATTGATTTTAATATAACGAGCTAATAATTATTTTTAAAAATTTATTTTTTTATTTCTGTTTATATTTTATCTTTTATTTTCTAATAGTCTATATATAGAATATGAATTATATAGTAAAATTTGTTAAAAATTTTTAATTTAACCTTTATAATTTTTGCAGAGATTTATTACATTTTAATTAGTACTAGTGTAATTGAAGAATAAGGAATTTGATTTGAAAAAAACTGAAATTAATTTTAAAAAAATATTAATGACTCCAAACACGTAATAAAAGAGTGAGAAATAAGAAGAATGGATAATTAAAAAATATATGTGGCTTGCTTATTAAAAAAATAAAAAATTTTACATAATATTTTTATATTATAATTATTCTCTTTACCTATCTAAACATCACCGATACTATATACACAACAAATATCATATGTCGCCAGAGAGAAGATAATGCTGTTGACCGCGAAGATAACTAATAATTAATGTCATACCTTAACATTAATAACAACTTAAGATGTTATGTAAAAAGATTTAATTGTACGGATAATATAAAATGATTTTTTAACATGAAAACTGCTTTGAAATAGTAAATCCTTTTAGTTTAAAATTGCACTTTTTTTGGAAAATTTAAATCGTTTGATCAAATATAAATAGTTAAATTATACCGTTAATTCTTATATTTTTATTAAAATTATAAATTAATCTCTATTATTAAACATATGCAGTTTACATATTTAAAATAATAAATATGTTAAAAATATTTTATTAAATCAAATATTTTTTGAATGATAGAGATTAAATTATATTTTTTTTTTAAATTTAATTATAAATTTATATTAGGAGAAGACGATGTGGTTTATTTTATTAAAGTTTTTATTTTAAAGAAAAAGTAAATTATGACACAAGTATTACATAATTATATATATAAGATTAATATAAAATAATATGTCAAAAATATAAAATTATCAAAATCTTAAATTTGCGTAATATGAATTGAGAGCAACCGTTGATGTAACGAGTGATATGATGATTGGATAAAGGAAACAAAGATGCTAAGAATAGTATTTTTAAATAATGATGCTTTTTAATATTATAAGTGATGGGAATATTTTGGTAAATTTCAGACCTCCTAATATATGTACGATCAATCATAAACATGTTAAGCATCTTTGAGTGTTTGAAAAATGCTACTTTCTAAATATCATGCGTGATGGGAATATTGCGGTGAATTTGAGACCTCCTAATTAATATATGTACCATCAATGTTATAGAATTGGGTTCCTCTTACTTTTAACATTCTCTTTTGATTTTTTTTTTAAAAAAAAAACGCATAATGACTTGAATTGCACAAATTTTAATTAAAATTTTTACCTAATTTAACGTATTCTAAAACGTATTTAAAACAGATTCAAAACGATGATAAAAGATACCTATAAAAAATTTTAATGATTAAATCAGTAAAAATTTTATGCAGACTTTTGTAAATTAAAATTTAAAAAGATCTAATTTAATAGGGTATTTATAAAGATTATTTTTTTATTGTACAAAAAATTACACCATGTCCAATTGAATATCTTTAAAGAAAATAACGATGAAGGTAATAGGAGGAGCAGTGACTTACTCTTTAAATTGGATCGATGACATGTTATGGTATTTGCATCCGAGTAGATTAGACGAGTTGACCCACGTTATTTTGGGTGTTGTGTGATGGTTTTGGGTTAATAGTATAGATTTGAGACAACTTTATAGTTGGTGAATCAGCCTTTCTAGATTATGACCTTATTCTTTTCAGCCATAGTATAAACAACATCTCTACTCGAGGTTGGAATTGATATAGTCAGGAGATCTAGAATAGTCAATGTTGTCAGCTATTTTTTTGTCAAGGTTGTAGCTTAATCTTCTGTTTTGAGTTGTTTTCACACAAGTCGGTAAGCTAAGGTCGAGTCAACCTTCTTAAAAGAAGTCGTACTATATGTCTACAGATTTAAAGAGGTCGGCCATCTCGACGTGATTTGATAGATGTGTCAACTTCAACTATTTACGTGCTTTTTCAACTACATTAGTAACTGTGCACTACATTTAAATCAAGATAAAATTATCTCTTTTGCCCTTATTTATGGTTATATATATAGCCCCTCTTCTTCACTCCTTCTTCACCTTTTTTTCTCCTTATAATATTTTTGTCTTTCTCATCCACTTTCTTTATAATTCTCAAATTCCACTGAATGTCTACCAATAAGCTAATCTTTTTGACCATATTTTTGTTTTTCAGGTTGGTATGCTTCTTAAAAATCTTTACTTTTTCTCTTTTGATTACTGTTTTGATTTGTTGTGTTGTTTGTGTTTTCTAATTTTTATTCTTTCTTTGATTTTCTTTATCATGCATGCCTTGAAATGATTTGTGGTAATGCTTTCTTTTTTGTTTGTTGTGAATTGGTTTTATGGTGTTGACACTTCTTTTTTAGAATAATTTTTTGTGGATAAAATATATTTATTGTCTCTATCGTTTTCGATTTTTTTCAAAAATATTCTTAAAGTTTAATTTATTTCAATTTTACCCTCAATATTTAAAATAAGTTTCAATTTTACTACTGCTATTAAATTTTTAACAGTCAATTATCAGTCAAAATTTATTTTTCTCATTTTACTCTTAATAAAAAATCTAATCCTAATTCCTATCCCCTTAATTCTTAACCTATCCCAACCAACCTTAATCCCATTACGCCCCACTACCACCCCTTCCTCCTCTGTTGACTACATTTTCCGCCATCCACCGCCCTCACTTGTCGCTCTTATCAGTACCGCCTCTCTTCTTCCTCTAGCTTTCACCGCTCACCGTCGTCTTATCTCACGCCGCCTCTCTTCTACAACCTCACCTTTACCATTATCATCAAGGTCATATTCATCAATTATAGATAAAAAATAATTACTACAATTATTTTTTTAATGTTTTTTAAAAAATAAAAAGCTAAGAGAGATGGGAGGAAAGCATTCCTAAGAGAAGTAGGGAAGAGAACAAGGCCATCGCAGTAGACGTGGTAACAACAACGACAACGACAAAAGAAAAGGAAGAAGGCGAGGATGCAGCGAAGAATGGAAGAGGTAGCAATAGCAAAACCATGTAGCGACAGTGGCAACTTGCATTGGTGACTGGCTTGTGGTGGTGGAGGAGGGGTGTCTAGGCTCAATGAAATTAGCAAAACAGACTATTTGTGATTTGGGCTTGGAAAATAGGTCGAAGGTGACGACAAAGTTGTTGTGGATGCCTTCGTGTTAACTCTGAAATGGTGGTGGAGGTACAAGTAAGGGACTCCAATACTTAAGTCAATAAGACTTTAATGCAGACTTGTGCAAATTAAGATTAAAAAATACTATGGGTATTTATAGAGAAGTGATGATTTGCTTATAACTTCTGAATCGTTTATGTATGAATAAGAGGTGGTTACTTCCCTTATTATATGAAAAGTTTACACCACATCCAAGTTGTTATCTTTAAGAAAAATAACAATGGAGGTAGTGTGGGTAGCAGTTACTTGCTCTCAATTTTTTTTCAATTGTTTAGTAAAATCTGATTTTTTATTATTCAATATCTTCTCTCACATATTTTTTTTATCTTACTTAAAAAATGTAAAGTAAAAGATCATATTTTACTAAACAATTAAAAAAATAAAAAATATTCATTTCCCTCCTTTGGGTGCTTTGTGATGGTTTTTGGCTAATCACATTAGTTTCTGACAATTCCATAGTTGGTTGATCAACTTTTTCTAATGTTATTCTTTCGAGTCATGGTATGAACATGACGGACCAAGAATAAATTTAATTTTAGTTCATATCATTGTTTTGTGTTGATTTTCTATGTATATATCAAATTAATATGTTAATATTTATTTTAAATTTTTAAAAGAATCTATGTTATATTGATATAATCATTAAATATAATATTAATTCTTTAAAATGCAAAAATCTACATTGAAATAATTATATTTTGGGGATCAAAACCGAATACATTCTTAAATGCTTGAATTGAAACAAACCCATTTATATATCAATAAAGCTCTACATTCAAGTCATTTAACCAAGTCTAACCAAGTAGTTCTAACCTAATTCATCTCCACGCGCTACTACTTATAACTAACTTTTGTTTTTTTTTTCAAATTTTCTCAGTATTTTCTGTGTTCTCTTCCTTCTCTGCTTTCTCTTCGTTTTTTGCGTTCTCTTCATTTATGATCAATGCTCTTTGATCTGATTTAAAAATTTGGATCAAATTTTTTTTAAAACAAGCAGTGAAATCATATTTGAACAAGTATTTAGTTTTCAAAGACATTGAATAATGCAAGTTCAGGCTGCCAGTTGAACCATGATAAATTTGATAATTGTTTTGAAATGAATCAAGTCGATGAGGTTTGGTTCGATCCTAGTTAATGTTCTTCATTAGTAGTTGATGCTCCTATAGTTGAATAATTTCATTTTTGTTTGTAAAAATGGTGTTCATGGTTGAAGGTCTGGATTTGAATATAATGTAGGAGTTTTGAATTGTTATTTCGCTGAAACTGTTTCGTTCCTAGTTTCGGTGAATTTGGAAAGATATTTTGGTTTTATCTGAATTTGTTTTTGGTGTTTTTTAGTTTCTCGGTGATGTTGATGAGTAGTTTGTGCCAAAGATTGGGATGACTTTTAACACATTTGAAGAAGCTGAAAAATTCAACAAAAATTATCTAAATTTGCAGGTTTTTCTATGAAAATTTTGAACACAAATAAGAAGAAAAATAAAATTAAGAACCAATTGATTATATGTAACTAAGAGGATAAATGAAAATCAAACATATCTCCAACTCAGAAGATAAATCCCCAGCTGGATTAAATTGCCTATAAGAATTTATATCATATATCGAATGACGTTGGTATTTAGATTATTTCAAAGGTTATTTTGCATTATTCACATACGTGCTGTCTAAATCAAGAAGAGATGCTTAAACAACAGAGGTTGTTAAGCATGTTTGTACGTTGTATAATTGAGAATAATGACAAAGTTGAAATTAGACCAAGCAAAACATATCAATCATTTGTGGCAGCAGCAAGGGGTCATCGTGAATTAAGTTTTCTTGAAAAGATGTGAGAAATTACATTACGAGGGAAGTTAGTAATGTTTCCGAACTAGAAAATACCAAAGAATTTGGAAAATATTTATTAAGAATGAAAGAGAATAATCAATTTTTTTTTCATGCTTAAACTTGAGGTTAATCGCTCAATCAAAATTACTTTTTGGGCTGACGCAAGAAGCAGGACTTCTTGTGAGTATTTTGGAGATGTTATTTCATTTGATACCACTTACAATACAAATAGATAATTTGCTATTCTGGTTTATGTGTTTTGTGAAATAACTTTCGGTGCATATGAGACACTATTTTTGGTGCATATGATCTTTTGTTTCTGTGTTATTGATTCACGTATAATTTGGTTTTTGGTTCTTTTGTTGGTGTCAATCACCATGGTCATTCTGCACTTCTGGGATGTGCTTTGATGAAAAATGAGAATATACAATCATTCAAATGGTTGTTTGAATGTTGGCTTCGTTGTATGAGAGGAAAGGCTATAAAAGGCATTCTTACTGATCAATGTGCATTGATGAAAAGGGCTATTGGGAGTTGTACACCCACAACCATTCACAGATGGTGTATTTGGCATATTATGAAGAAGATTCCACAGAAATTAAACGGCTACAAGAGACATGAAAAAATTGAACAAGAGATGAGTCTTGTTGTTTGGAACTCTTTTATAAAATATGCATTTTATAGAAATTGGAATAATTTTCTTATGAAGTATGGTGTTAGAGAAAATAAGTAGCTTTCAGGTAAGGGTGTTTTCATTAGAATTAACTAATACTGTTATTTTTAGTGTTGGGATATTTATGTATTTTAGTTGTGTAATAGAGTTGCCAACCTATTAATTTTTCAGTGCATTTTGTTTCTAATTCACGTATTTTATCATTTTTTTCAGAGCTTTTCTAAGACTGGGATGAGAAGTACACAAAGGAGTGAAAGCATACATACATTTTTTAACAAATTTATTACGCGCAACAGCTCACTGATCCAATTCATCAAACAATATGATAATTGCTTAGTAAGTAAAGAGCAAAGAGAGAGAGAGAATATGATACTGCAGATTTTCATACTGTCATACCATGTGCAACAAAATCATTAATAGAAGCTCAATTTCAATATGTGTATACTCATAAGAAGTTCAGAAAAGTTCAAGCATAGTTTAGAGGAAAGGTGAATTGCATCACAATATTAATATAGTCTGCTCTAGGTTTTACAGTATATGAAGTTGTAGAACAGGTTTCAAACTCAATATTCGATAAGTTTGAGGTTATATACGACGCGATATCACGAGAAGTAAAATGTCATTGATTATTATTTGAGTCAAGAGGGATATTGTGCCGTCATTTCCTGAGCGCGTTAGGCTTTGAGCGAGTAGATAAAGTGGCAGCAAGATATATATTGGAACGATTGAGTAAAAACGTAAAGAGGAGGAACACACATATCAAGAGCAGCTACGAAGAGACTTCATCGGAGCCAAGAAGCAAGAGATTTGATGATTTGGTGTTTCGATCACATAATATTTGTGAATTTGCATAAGAATCTGAGGAGTTGACAGCAATTTTGCACTGCGCTTAGAAAAATGTGATAGGTGAGATGTAAGAATATAAAATAAAAAGTAAAGAAAGATATTTGTTATCACATGAAGATGCTTCTTTGGATGATATTAATGACTTTCAAAACCCGCCTCGCGTGAGAACAAGATGACATCCCCAAAATAGATTGGGATCAAAAACCAAAAAATAGATTGCAAATGCATCAAAGAAAAAGAAAAAAAATGCTCTAACGGAGGTAAAATTGATGTGCTTTAATTAGGAAAAATTATCTTTGTGCATGTTAATGGTTGTGCTAATATATGATTTATTTTTGCAGTTGAACCTTTTAGATGGTAGATCAATGATACAATCAAATTTAAGCATTTATTAAGGGAATAAGAGTTTTCTCGGTGTTTTTTGGAATTATTTTCGGTGTTATGTTAAACAATTTCAGTGCATTCTATATAATATTTTTATTTTTTAATGGAAATGAGGTTCACTTTTAATATTTTTCTGTCTTGTTATTATTGGTTTTGGAATTAATTTTTGTTTGTTCATAATATTTTAATCTAATAGTAAATATTACCTTCGGAATTGTATTGTGTTGTGTTAATCAATAGTAAGTATTGGTTTTTAAATTACTTTTTGCAATCATTTGATGGTTAGTAGTTTTAGGTGTAATCTTGTACGAATTTCAATGCAGGTAATTTTTTTAGTATATTAAATATAATAAGTGTGAACCTAGATTTATTTAGATCAAGGTTCTGAAAATTGGACCGGACTAGCTGGTTCAATTAGGTTAATCAGAAATTGGTCACTTGGCCGATCCGGTTAATTCTTAGAACCGTCCTATAAAAAATTGGTAAAAAATCGGTCAAATCGGTGGTTAACTGATGAACCAGATGAACCGGCCAGGTTTTTAATGGCACCGGTTATTTTTGTTTGAAACGGCGTCGTTTGACGCGTAGAAGGAAAAAAATGAAAAATGAAAACCCTGAACGTCTGAACCCCAGATAGCTCCAGCTCATTTTGTTCAGTCCCTCACCTCACCATACCTCAACCCTAATTTCCTTCCAATATTTCTCCAACTCCAACAAAGAGCAGCCGCCACCATCGCCGCTATCCACTCCTCATCGTGGGTCGTTGGTGCTTCTCCCCTCCTTGCCCTGCTCCTCATCGTTTCTGGCCGTCACCTCTTCTCTGCTTCCCGTCAGTCTTTCCGTTGCTGCCTCTTTGCTCCGCACCGTGTCTTGCCTTTATTGCAGACGTTGCTTCTCCTTGCCGTCGTCGCCTCTCAAAGATCTGCTTGGAGCTGTTGGCGTCGCAGTCTCTGCCGTCGTTGTCCTCGAGCCCTCTCTCTCATTCTCTATCTGTTCGAGCTGAATTTGTTTCCTCCTTGCCGTCACTTCCCTTCCTCCCTCGTTGCTGGTAAGCGTGCTACTTCAATTTAAGATGTTGCTGATTTTCTGAAATAATGGTTGTTTTCAATGATTCTGTTAAATTTTTTTTACAGAGTTAATTTTGTTGATGGAATTATGAGTTGGGGTTGATGGTTGATTTTAACAGTGGTTGTTAATTTTGTTAATTTTGTGTTCTGAGTTGGGGGTTGTTGGTGATATAATTCTGAATTTAATTTGGATGCTGGTTGCTGAGTATGAATTCTTTATTTATTTTCTCTGGTTTTGGATTTTCTAACTTTGGATGCTGAGTTCTCTGTGTTTGGATTCGAGTTTTTATTGTTGAATATTTCATTAGAAGTTTTTGTTAAAATTTTTGTAATTCTAAATTTTTTGCTGCTAGTGGTTTGACTTTCCATGTAAGTTTGTTATTCTGATTTCTTTTTTGTGATTTTTGAACATGATCTTTTGGGTTCTGGCCTCCAAAAGCAAGAAGTGTATGTTGTTGCCAAGGATGTGATTAGAGGTAAAGGGAAATTGCTCTGAGATGATGAACCTAGATAGAAGAATTATGTAGCACCAGTTTATTGTTGTGCAAAAAGTCAGAAAAAGTGAAAGAGAATTTGAGAATGAAAAAAGAAATTGATTTAATTATGATCTGTAGGTTTTTTTTACACTGAAATGGACACATATTTATAATAAGTTGCTTTAGTTTCTATAATATTTACATGTATATTAAATTTTAATGATTTTATTATATGTTTAATGAAAACGGTTTAATTACGGTTAGATCCTGGTTGAACCATTATCGGTTCAATGACTGGTTCGGTTCTCGTAAACTTGATTTAGATTAATATGACTGTAATACAACGTAGACAAAAGATTTGGAATCTATCAAAATCTTTGGAATGAATATTTACCAAATAATTGTTTGTTTTAACAAAACTGTACATACAATTTAAAACAACATTGAAGAGAAATTGTTAACAGTTTACATTACACAATCTATTAACTTTCTATATCCCCTGATATAAATCTTCAGTAAAGACTTGATAATGTAGCAGATGGCTTGGAGAATCTAATGGCTTTAGACTATTTAATGGCTTTACCTCTCAATTAATTTATTTCGTCAAAGAGAATGAGTGAAGCATATTCGAGCCTAAAACAATCAATTTGTTCCTACAGTTTAAAGAAATTTATTTATTAAACTCTATTAATTTAATAATATAATTATCTATTTTTAATGATAGTTACCTATTTTCAATTATTCGATGCGTATTTTTCTTTTTTGATTTTTTTTTTTTGATCAATTATCTCCAGCTATTTCATCACACATATTGCACAATCCTAGATAAAAACAAAAATTAAATAACACATTAAAATAGGACAGTAACAGAAAACACAATAAAATTTATTAAATAGAATGGTTGATACCTTGTTTGCTGTCCACTGATGTTAATGTATGGTACTTTGACGTCCTCATCGTTGTATATCAAAGGTTTTTCTCTAACAAGCACCATCATTTGTGAAATCACCGAGCTTTAAAAACCAAAGAGAGCCAAATATAAGAAGCTCTATATTTAAACATCTCATTTCACCGAAATAAATAAAGGATAACATCACACAAAGAAGTACTAGTGCACTTTATTTCAAACTGAAGTGCACCGAATTTATATAATGATAACAACACATAAAAACAAGAGAATTTATATAGAAAATAGAAATATGTATCACATAAACAACTTGAAACAAAATTATTAATTTGTGTTCTAGCATTAGAAGGAGATTTTTTATGATATGGGTCAAGGACATGAAATTTTTTGTTTCGAACTTCCGCAATCCATAGCTACCAATGGTCCGCATAGCAAATTGGGGTAAATATTTGAAGCTTAACTAGAGAGAACAATATTTTAGTCTAAGGGCTTGTTTGAGCGCTATTATAAAAAAAGATCATTCACAAACGTAAAAGTGATTTTATATTTGGTTACTTTATTTAAAATTACTTATTTTATAGATGTTATTGTTTGGATACAAAAATACAAAAGTACTTTTATAATAATAAAATTACTTAAAATGACATTCAATCATAAAAGACTTTATTAATAATAATAAAAGAAAAATAATTACTTATACTAATTCATTTGATGCAATAATTGATCTCTTATATTGTCTCTTATTTCTTCCATTGCCCGAACTTCTTCTTGTGTTGGTTCCTCCCATTCATTAATTTCAGAATTTGTTGATTCATTTCTTACAGTAGTACCATCATCTTCATTGGCTTGTAACGAAATGATATCTTCAAATTTTTGTAAAATACTTATGTCATCAGAATCTATCATTCTTATAAAATTATGAAGGGTGAAACATGCAACAATGATATCACGCTGAGTTTTAAATTTGGCTCTTAATGGCATGTTTTTTTGTATCTTCCATCTTGCTTTGCATACTCCAAAAGTTCTTCAATTAGTGTCCTTAAACTTGAATGATAATAGTTGAACTTTTCATTATTTGATCTAAAGTTTGGTGCTAGTCTAAATTGTGGAATATGATACCGTGTATGACGATAAGGTTTTAAAAATCCCTTAAAAGTTGGATAACCAGCATCAACTACGTAATATTTACCTGAAATACATTAAAAAATATACAAAAATCAAGTCAGATATTAGCATGAAAATGAATGTAATCTCAAAATAAACCTAAATGACATAACTAACCTTCTGGTGGAGGTCGAAAATTTAGCGATTTTTTTTGTTCAAAGAGCCTCCATAAAAATTCTTGTATCATGTGCAAAGCCTTCCCAACCAGCCCATATAAATATAAAACACATATTAAAATCACACGTAGCCATTACATTTGTTGTAGTATTTCCTTTTCTACCAATAAATCGCACTTGCTCATCTTGACGAACATGAATTGCTATATGCATACCATCTATAACTTCAATAAAATCTTTGAAATATGGCCAATATTCATTATCTATAATATATTTAGATGTGTCTCTAAAACTAGGGTCAATAGGTCTAATTAAGTTTTTTGACAATTTCTTCACACATGATAGAACATGAGGAATTAACGAAATATAGTTTCACCTAAATGTTGAAATCGCTCCTCTAACATTCTATAAGAATCTCCTTGCCCAAGCATGTAAAAGAATGTTGCTACCATCTCTTCTCCACTAACACCTCGTGTGGATTTCATGCCATAATTGAGAACCAAGCCATTGCATAAATGGTTAAACACTGATTTTCTCATCTTAAATTGTTCAAAAAATTGTATTTCATTCCCTTTCTTTAATTCTAATAGCCATTGATATCCTGATAGTTTTGAAGTTCTTTTCTCTTCTTTGAGGAAATGACTACGCACGTTTTGCACAGATAGATTGGCAAGTATACCGGGTCGTCCAAGTAATACCTCAGGTGAGTGAGGGTTGATCCCACGGAGATTGTTGATTTAAGCAAGCAGTGGTTATCTTGCAGATCTTAGTTAGGTGGATAGAAAATATAGTTTATCATAGGAAAACACATAAAAGAGATAAATAAATAAAACGTTACTAGATATGTATGAAATCAGTTGTATGAGACCAGTTGAGGCTTCGGAGATGCTTTGGCTTTCCGGATTAACTTTTCTTACTGTCTTCTTCAATAACTTTCTGATTCCTTTAATGGCTTCCATAAGTGATTAACTCATGTCCTCTCATCAAGTTAACCTCCTCCACTGCAGCAATCCACCATGTTGTAAGTGACTCATGTCCTCTCATCAAGCCACCTCTAGGTTTCTCACTTAGCAGAAGATAAAGCTCTAAGCAATCCACTCCCCTTCATGATCTTACTCAAGGTGCCACAGACAAAGCACATCTTATGGATTAGGAAACACTACTTCTCAGACTCTAGCCTTAGCACCACAGAGACCTCACTTACCCACGGTCAACAGGATTTCATGTCATGTATCCAAAGTTGACCAAGTACTCTATTGGAATCTGTAATGCAATCTCTAGCTTTGGTTCAACGCTATCCGGGTCAGGACTCGCACGAAACCCATGTAGAACAAGGGTGATTGTCATGGATCACCCTCAATTCATAAGATAAAGAACAAGGATGCATAAGAGAATAGAATCAGAGATATTGAAATAGAAGAGTAATATTATTAATCCATGAAATTCAATAGATCTCTTAACCTTAATGTAACACCCCAATCAGCCTAAGCTTTACCTCGCACCGTAAAGCAAAGATTAATCAAGGATTACGACAGTTCTAAGCTCATACATATGATATATAGAAGGAATAATATTATCTAGAAGCCTGATGAAGGATATAGTTCAAAAATAGGATTTAAAAGCGCAAAACAAACTAACGAAGTGTCTATGATAAAGCACAAGAAACAGATGTGATATAAGCAAGAATAATAGTATAATAGTGTAATATCATAAGAATCTAGCCACGACTCATGGAGTTTAAGCCGGTTAGCCAAATATACCGACAAAAGGAAACTGAAGTTAAAACTAGCTTATACAAGTTTTTATTCTCTCTTAACTGGAAGCTTCTAGGCCAAAATAAAAATACAAAAGTGAGAGACATATACAAATCAACAAAAGAGACTCAAAAGGTATCTAGATCCTCCACTGCTGTCACCAACCAGACAACTCAATATGGTAACAGTGCCCAGTGATGTAGGATATAAGACCCCGGGACGCCAAAGGCAATCCTAGACTCCATCTCCATCACAAGAATTCAAACTTAAAGCATTCTAAACCAAATAAGCATAATATGTAAAACCTTAACAAAACTTAAACTATTGCACCATAACGGATAATCTATCTTAAGGGATTTTCTAATCTATTCAAACACCGCTGTTTCACAGCCTTCACCAACCGATCCTGCATGCGATCTCATCGCCACCACCTTCCGAACCTTCTCAATCCCAGTAGAAAACACAAATATATACAATACAAGTAAAACACAGATAGAAGCATATATAGCAATTAATTCAAATAGCAATTAGACATGTTATACAGATAAGAAAACAATATCAAGTCAGCAAAGCATACAACCAGGTAGAAAATGCAAATGATGAATGCCTGTCCTACTGGCTGTGATATCACATTGTCGGTTGAACTACCAACCCGACACATCTCCATGGAGATGTTGCCCTTCAAAATCATGGTGTGGGAACCTCCGAGATATAGTGCTCGGATCACTATCCAGGGTTTTGCGCCTGTACGCTCTAATGATCCGAAGGAATGTGAGCGGGATCTATTGCCACCGACCTCATATCTAAGCGCAAGCGGGATGAACCACCGCCCTCACGCAGCCGCCGCTACCTCGACAGGCGGGATCCAACCTCGGCCCCTGCCGGGCGCATAGCGTCTCATAATCTCAATGAAAAGTAGTGCAGTGGTTTTTTCAAAAAACATTTTTAATACAAGATGGATCCATCACTTCATCCAGAGCCCTCAACTCTGTTCAACCACTATTCCTTAATTCACATCTCATCCATCAACCATACATCACACATAATCAAGCCTTCCTTAGTACACCAGAAACCTAATACTCCGTTTGCTAACTTTTCCAAATAATAGAATCTAAAATTCTTAAACCATTTTCCATGTTTGAGTATCCAAAAATATGTCCAAAAGTCTTAAAAAGGTGTTATAGAAGCTTACAACCTCGTCGGGAAGGTGAAACAATTGAAAACAAAGCAAAATTTGAGAAACAGGGCATGTGCGTCCGCACAGGGGTGTGCGTATGTACAGGTACCAAAACTTTCAAAATCTATTCACTAGCACAACCTGTGCCAACGCCCCCAGCAGACTGGCCTTCCCAACGTGTGCGTGCGCACAGGTATGTGCGTACGCACAAGTTGCAATTTTCCATTGGTGTGCGCGCGCACAAGCTGTGCCAGGGCTGCAAGCAGACTGCCTGTCTCTGTGTGTATAGACACACAGGTCTGTGCGTGCACACAGGATGCAATTTTCGTAGAGTGTGCGTGCGCACATACCAGAAATCTCAGAATTCTGTAACTTTGTAGAATTTCAAATTTTCAACACCAACTTTGAATGATCATAACTTCCTCTACAAAATTACAAATTTCACAAACTTTATATCGATTTAAAGGTTTTTCAAAGATCTTTAGTTCTAAAGAAATTTTAATCAATTCTGAAAACCAAGGCAAAAGTTATGATCAGACAAAGTTCACCGAAAACTAACTTTTACCCAAAATTACAATTTCGCAATTCCTTTCTAAAACATAACCAAAATCAAACCAAACCATTCCAAACTCCAATTTTCTTCAAAATCAACCCTCTATGTCATACTATCCCAAATTTACCACATTTTTCCTTCACCTTTCCTCATCCACAACATCACATCAATATATCTCATATATCAAACTTCATTAACAATTTTCCAACTATATTACCAATCAATCAACACCAATATCACATTTATCAACAAAATCCACTACTCAACTTCACAAATCATTCATCCTCATCATATCACTATTAATCATCATTATCAACTCAAAATTCATCATTTCATCAAACATCATCATACAATAACATCCAACAACTCATCAACAATTCAAATCCAATCTTATCCTATGGGTCACTAGCCTAAGTGTCCATGAATATTATATACTACATAGATGAAACCGAAACCATACCTTGGCCGATTCCTAATATGAACCAAATGAGTTTTCAACCAAAATCCAACCACCAATGTAACTCCAACAAGTACCAACAAGCTCCAAACTCACAATAATCAAACTATATATGCATAAACCATCACAAATCAACCTAGGGTTCTATTTAAACATAAAATCACATGGGTTTAGTGGCTCTTACCTTTTCCAATAGATTTGGTAGCAAAAATCCAATGCTAAGCAAGGATTAGAGCAAACATAAACATCCAAAATCACAAAAACTCATTTAACCCAAAGCCCTAATAAATCCAAAATTTTAAAGAGAGAAACTGAGAAGGATTCGAGCTTTCCTTACCAGTTTCTTATATGAGTTTTGTAGAGCTCTTTAAAAGGATCGTGTAATCACTGACGGCACGCAAATCGGAGCTCTATAGCTCAAGATATGAGCTTGGGAAGAAGATGATGAATAGTGAATTTTCGAAACCCTACCTCTCTTCTCTCTTTTCACGTTGCTGCTGCTGGTGTGGTGTTTACTATTTAAGTGGCTGAAATGGCCACTTAATGGACTTATATAGTGTTGGGTTTGGGCCCAACTTGGGCCCGGTCTAACCCGTTAGCGTTTTTAGCCCGTTTGGCCCACTTTTGGGCCAAACCTTTAACACTAATGCCCGATTTTCCATCTCTAATATTTTTCTAAGGATTTTGGCTGTTTTCATTGCTTCTCATGTAGCACCGAGCAGACTTGAACCGGTTCAACCGGTTTAACTGCCGGTTTGTGGTTTTTCATGATTTTTCGCAGAAAACACATTTCCTGACTTAGAAAGACCTACTGAGTCCAAAAATCATATTTAAATCCCCAAATTCTCATCCTAACTTTTCAAAATTTAATTTGGGTATTTAAATAATTTTATCCGTAAAAAATTCGGTTCTTACACTTAACCTTAGGAGGTTAGTGATTCATACTGTTCGAAAAGTACAATGAAAAACGTGTAAAGTGGGCAAAGATATCTAACAAGAGTGATCTTTGTTCTATATATACTAGTCTAATAACAAAAAATTACAGAAATATGATAGATTAGGCTTAGGAGTGAGAAGATTCACTTTTGGGGCCCACTTGGTGAGTGTTTGGGCTGAGCTAAGAGTGTCTCCCACGAGCTTGCTCCCTTTTGGGCGTCCAACACCAGCTTTGGACTCCCTTTTAGGCGTTAGATGCTAGCCGCTCCCTTATGAATGTTCAACGCTAGGAATGAAGGAGGTAGCTGGCGTTTAACACCAGTTTTGGGCCTTCATTTTCAAAGCAAAGTATGAACTATTTTATAATCCTGGAAAGCCCTGGATGTTAGCTTTCCATAGCCATTGAGAGTGTGGCATTTGGAATTCTGTAACACCAGAAAAGCTCTATCAAGTGCACGGAGATCAAATCCTGACAGCATCTGCAGTCCTTTATCTGTCTCTGAATTAGACGTTTGCTCAAGCTCCTCAATTTCAACCAGAAAATACCTGAAATTACCGTAAAGTACACAAACTCAAAGTAGAATCCAAAAATGTGAATTTTGCACTAAAACCTATGAAAATATAATAAAACTTAAACAAAACATAGTAAAAACTATATGAAAATAATGCCAAAAAGCGTAAAATATCCGCTCATCAGAACACCAAACTTAAATTGTTGCTTGTCTCCAAGCAACCAAAAACAAATAGGATTAAAAAGAAATAGAAGAATACAATAAATCTCAGAGTTTTCAATGAAGTTCAGTTTCAATTAGATGAGCGAGACTAGTAGCTTTTTGCTTCTGAATAGTTTTGGCATCTCACTCTCTTTTGAAGCTCAGAATGATTGGCATCTTTAGGAACTTAGAATTCAGATGATATTATTGAATCTCCTAGTTTAGTTCTTTTTTATTCTACAGCTTCTTTAGAGTCTTGGCCATGACCCTAAACGCTTTGTTTCCCAGTATTACCACTGGATACATAAATGCCACAGACACTTAACTGGGTGAACCCTTTAGGATTGTGATTCAGCTTTGCTAGAATCTCCAGCTAGTGGTGTCCAGAGTTCTTAAGCACACTCTTTTTGCTTTGGATCACGACTTTAACTGCTCAGTCTCAAACTTTTCACTTGACACTTTCACACCACAAGCATATAGTTAGCAGAGGAGTTCATTTGAATTGTTTAGGCCAGTATTTTGTTTTTTTTAAGCCCTCTTAACCATTGATGCTCAAAGCCTTGGACCCTTGCTCTTGCCTTTTGGTTTAAAGAGCTATTGGCTTTTTCTTTTTCTTTCTTTTTCTGCTTGCTCTTTTTTTTTTTTTTTTGCTTTTTGCTGCTTTTTCTTGCTTTAAGAATCAGTTTTTGGATTTTTTAGATTACCAATAATACTTCTCCTTTTTCATCATTTTTTCAAGAGCCAACATTCTAAACTCCAACATCAATCATGCACTATTTATTCATTCATTCAAAAAGTAAAAGCAATGCCACTACATCAAAATAATTGAACTATTCTTATTATATAACTTAAAATTAATGTATCTCCCTATTCTTTTTCAAATAAAATTTTTCTTTTAAGCAATGTGAAAGATGCATGAAATATTTCATAGCATTAAGACATAAATGAAGATGATCATGCACTAGAAACAGATAATAAGACAAGCACATGGAAAATAGAAAAATAATTTAAGCAAGGTGATTTAAGGGAATGGGATCACCTTAGTGACGGCGGCTGCTACTCCCTCTAGTGGATCCAATGGAGCGTTTAAGCTCCTCTATGTCTTGCCCTTGCCTCTGTTGCTCTTCCTTCATAGCTCTTTGATCTTCTCTTATTTCATGGATGATAGTGGCTTGGTCTTGATGTTCCAACCTCAGTTGCTCCACGTTTGAGCTTAGTTCTCCTAGAGAAGTGCTTAGTTGGTCCCAATAATTTTGGGAAAGAAAATACATCCTTTGACGCATTTCAGGGATTTCTTATTGAGGTGGCTCCACATGCTCTTACTATGGTCCATGTGCCGACTCTCTAACATGCTCCATCCTTCTTTTAGTTATGGGCTTGTCATCTTCTATGACAATTCCAGCCGAATTGCATAGGTGACAAATGAAGTGAGGGAAGTGGAGGCAAGTGCCTTTCCCTTCCTCTTCCTTGAGGCTTCACCAGTCTTTGATGCCACACTTAGGGATGGTAGAAGTCAAAAAACAAAGCTTTTGCAACACCAAACTTAAGAACTTTGCTCGTCCTCGAGCAAATAAGAACACAAAGGGAAGAATAGAGTAGAAGAAGAAGAAGAAAAAGGGAGAGATAGAGGGTGAGGTATGTGGGGTAGGTGGAGATTCTGTGGGACCCACTAGCCTGAGAGGCTAGGGAATTCGAATTCCTTGCCCCCTTGTAGGCGTTGAACGCCCAGCCCTTGCTCCATGGCTGGCGTTCAATGCCATCTTCTTGCCCCACTCAGGGCGTTGAACGCCCAGCCTCTACTCCCTGGTTGGAGTTCAACGCCAGTTTCCTGCTCCATATAAGGCGTTGAACGCCCAGGAGGGACTCCCTTCCTGGCGTTCAACGCCAAGTCTTCGCTCCATCTTGGGCATTGAACATCCACACTTCTCCCTGTGTGGCGTTCAACGCCAGATCTCTCTCTTTGTCTAACATTCAACGCTAGCAAGGGGATCTCCCCAGGATGTTCTGTTTTTCATCTTTCAATGCCCTTGTTTCTGTTCTAAGTGCTGCACATGATCACAAATATTAAAAAGCAAAGAAAAAAATAAACTGAATAACTCAAATAGAGATAAACTAAAGAAGAAACAGTGATACTCCACTTCATGGTTGGGTTGCCTCCCAACAAGCGCTTCTTTAATGTTATTAGCTTGACACTTGTTTGTTGACTTTCTTCCTTTTCTTCTAGTTGGTTAACAAAAATGACTCCATAGGAGAAGAGGAGGAGATTAGTGTCCTCAAATTTGAATTCCTCTTAACAAGCTTTCTTTTAGTGTGATGAGCTTGATTCTCCTTGCTTGTTAGGGTAGGGGTTGTATTGTTTCTCCATCCCCTATGCATCTTCCTCTTGGGACCTTCCTCCTTGGTGGGTGGTGACTGCCCAATACCAAACTTAAGTTTGATGTCTGGAGAAATTGTATGAGTTTTCACCAAGGGAGGAAGCTTCAGAATTGTACTCTGCATAGAAGTACCTCCTTTGTCAAGGGGTAGTGGAGGTTTCAGAACCTTGGTAATCATGTAATCCTTCTGTAACCTCAGCACCAATTCCCCTCTCTCAGCATCAGAGAGGTTTCATCCAGTAGAGAGAGACCATTGCTCCAAAACCTCATCAAAAGAAATATTAATTTGCATCTTTTTAGAGCCTTCCAAGGATTGTGAGCAGTGCTCGTCCTTGGTCTCCTTTTGGGGCATTTGACGGTGTGGTGCTTCAGAGTTTCTTCCCATAAGGAGGGCGTGCAACAATGTGCTTCCAACCTCTTCTTGAGTCTCTTCTTCATTTAGTTCCTTAACAGTGTATACCATCTTAGGCTTAGCCTCCTTAGTACTAATGAGGGCCAGACACTCTTCTCTTGGATTCAACTCTGTGTCTCTAGGAAGAGTGCTAGGGGGTCTCTACAGTTTCTGAGGAAGGTTCCTCTGAATAACTGCACTATACTCCTTAGTAAGCACCATTGTTTCTACTTTCCTCCAATCCCTCTTGTTATTCAGTATTTTCTTCATGAACTTAGCATATGAAGGTATTTGTTCAAGACCCTCTGCAAAAGGAATTTTAATCTCCAGCTTCTTGAAACCTTATAAGAATTTGGCAAATTGCCTATCTTTTTCAGCTTTCTGGAGTCTTTGAAGATATGGTAAGTTGGCCTTGTATTCAAGGGCCATAAGTAGTGCAGGGTAAGTGTTCATAGTACCTATAGAAGGACTACTAGCTTGCTTAGGAGAGGTGTTCCCAGCACTTACATGTGTCTGGCCTCCTCTGGACGGGCGTTCAACGCCTGGGCTGCCCCCTTCTGGGCGTTGGACGCCCTGGCTGCCTTGAACTAGAGCTTGTTCATCTTCTGCCAGCTCTTCTCCCTCCCTCTTACTGTTCTGAGGCTAGGTGTTCAGGGTACTCCTTAATTGAAGAGCTTGGCACTCTTCTCTTATCTGTTCAAACAAGTGCTTTCTAACTTGACTCAATTGTGCCTCTATATTCTTATTAGAGGCTCGGGCTTCTTGCAACATCTCTTGCAATTTCAACATTTGTTGTGCAAAGGAGTGTAGTTGTTGAGTTAAAGAGTCACTTTGTTTCGGAGGGTTAGATCCAGTGGTCATTGTCTTGACCTCTCCCTTCATTGAAGTCTCACTAGATGAGTACAGATGCTGATTGCTGGCAACTATCTCAATGAGTTCTTAAACTTCATCAATTGTCTTTCTCATGTGGATTGAACTACCAGCAGAATGGTCTAAGGACATCTTAGCCATATCTGTGAGCCCATAATAGAAAATGTCTAGCTTCGCCCATTCTAAAAATATTTAAGTGGGACATTTTCTGAGCATCATTCTGTATCTCTCCCAAGCATCATGCAGGGATTCATTAGCTTCTTGTCTGAAGCCTTGGATATCCAGTCTCAACTGGGTCAGCTTTCTTGGAGGAAAGTATTGATTTAAAAACTTGTCCACCAGCTGACTCCATGTTTTCAAGCTAGACTTGGGTTGGTTGTCTAACCACCTTTTTGCCTGCTCTTTAACAGCAAAGGGAAAAAGCAACAACTTATAGACATCCTGGTCTACTCTGTCAGTGTACACTGTGTCAGCATATTGCAAGAAATCCGTAAAGAATTATGTGGGCTCTTCCTGTGGAAGTCCATGAAACTGACAGTTTTGTTGTACTAGTGTAATTAACTGAGGGTTTAGCTCAAAATTGCTTACTCTAATGGGAGGTATACTGATACTTCTTCCATAGAGGTCAAGAGTGGGGGACGTATAGAACCCCAAAGTTCTTCTGAATTGTTCATTCCCATTTAAGTCCATGATGAACTCTTCTTGTTCCTATGCACTCAATCAAGAAACAAGGAAATGAGAAGGTAGGTGTCTCTACATCAGAGTATAGAGTATTTTCAGTGAGATGTCTTGAGAAGACAAGAAGATTGGAAGTAGAGGGAGAGATGGGTTCAAATTTTTAGAATTATAAGAAAAAAAAAGAAATTAAAATATTTTTATTTTTTATTTTATTTAATTGTTAATTTCAAAAAGAAGAAAAAAAGAAAAATAAAGGAAAATTTAAGACAACTAATTAATTACAAAGATTTGAATTTTTTAAAGGTGGTTTTTGAAAAAGTAGAGAGAGAAAGAATTAGATGATTTTTGAAAATAGAAGAAAGAGAAAGAGGTAAGAATTTTCGAAAAAGAAGAGAGATGAATTAGTTAGGAAGTTTTGAAAAAGAGAAAAGAAAATAAAAGATAAAACAAGTAACTAACTAATTAACAAGATTTGAAAACAAAATAAAATATTTGATTTTGAAATTAAAAGGAGAAAGTATAAGAGAAGATTCTGAATTTTAAAAGTTGAAAGAAAGTAAAGATTTGAAATTTAAAAGTTTTAAATTCAAAAAGAAAGATAAGGTCAAGATTTAAAAAGATTAAGAAAGATAAGATTTAAAGTTTAAAGATTTTGAAAATCAAATTTAAAAGATAGTAAAGATTTAAAAAGATAAGAATTTAAAATTTAAAGATTTTGAAAAAGACACTACAACAATATAGACTATTTTTTTAGGGATTATATGTGTCAAAAAAATTAAAATTCGTCAAAAAAATAAATTTTGACACTATTTTAACTATAAAAATATGTTAATAAAATTTTTGTCAAAAATAGTATTTTTAACATATAAGTAATTGTAAAAAAAGTTTAAATTTTATTTTGATAAATATTGGCAGTAAAAAATAATTTGTTAGAAAAATTTAAGAATATATTTTTTGTGATACTTATTAATTGTCAAAAATACTATTTATTTTGACACATATTGACTATAAAAAATTTTCAACAAAAATTTTTAACAAAGAATGAGATGAGATCTTGAAACTGAAGAATAAACTAAGATTTTGAAGATGAAAAATGAGTAGTATGATCCCAAACTGAGAATAATGTGATTTCAAAATTAATGGAACTCAACGAAGAAAAGGATTAGTGGAGTAAGTTAAAAACAAATGAGCGTCAAAATTGAAGAATAATTTTTTACAATCAAATTATTCATCAAAAAAATATAGAGAATTTGACATTTGTAATATTTGTCAAAAATATATATTAATTTTTACACTTAACTATGACTGTTGAAAAAAATCGTGTTAAAATAACTCTTTTTTCTTGTAGTGAGATTTGAAAAAGATATGAAAAAGCTTTGAAAAGATAAGATTTGAATTTTGAATTTTGAAAAAGATTTGATTTTGAAATTTAGAATTTTGAAAATTGAATTTGAATTAAGAAAAGATAAGAATTTGAAATTTAAATTTTAAAATTTGAATTTAAAACAAGATAACATAAAATCTTGAATTTAAAGAAAAAGATAAGACAAAGATTTGAAAAGATAACAAGAAAGTTTAAAATTTGAATTTTGAATTTTTGAAATTTAAAAAATTACAAAGATAAACACTGAAAGACACCAAACTTAAATTTTTTTGAAATTAAAAACACAATTTTTGAAATTTTGACAAAGAAAACTACTAAAAGACACCAAACTTAAAATTTTTAAGGTCAAACCAAGAAAAATACCAAGAACAATTTAAATACAATTAAGAACACTCAAGAACACTTTTCAAAAATTTAAGAAAAGAAAAACATAAAGAGATACCAAACTAAAAAATTTGAAATCAAACAAGAGAAATAACAAGAATAGTTTGAACACCAACAAGGAAAACAAAGAACAATTTTTGAAAAACTAAGGAAAGAAAAACAAAGAAATACCAAAAAGACACCAAACTTAAAGATTGACACAAAATTCAAACAAAGGAAAAAGATTACTAAAGAAAAGAAAAGGTTTTGAAGAGTTTTTTAAAGTTTTCTAAAATGAAATTAAGAAACATAATTAAAAAAGCAATAAAACCTTAAAAAGTACCTAATCTAAGCAACAAGATAATCCGGTAGTTTGTCAAATCCGAACAATCCCATCAACGGCGCCAAAAACTTGGTGTACAAAATTGACTCCGCAGATTTCGCACAAATAGAACGGCAAGTATATTGGATCGTCCAAGTAATACCTCAGGTGAGTGAGGGTCGATTCCACAGAAATTGTTGGTTTGAGCAAACAGTGGTTATCTTGCAGATCTTAGTTAGGCAGATAAAAATTATAGTTCGTCACGGAAAAATGCATAAAATAGATAAATAAATAAACGTTACTAGATATGTATGAAATTAGTGGTATGAGACCGGTTGAGGCTCCGGAGATACTTTGTCTTTCCGGATTAACTTTTCTTACTGTCTTTTTCAATAACTTTTGGATTCCTTCAATGGCAACCGTAAGTGATTAACTCATGTCCTCTCATAAAGTTAACCTCCTCCACTGCAGCAATCCACCATGTTGCAAGTGACTCATGTCTTCTCATAAAGCCACCTCTAGGTTTCTCACTGTAGCAGAAGATGAAGCTCTAAGCAATCCACTCCCCTTCATGATCCTACTCAAGGTGCCACAGACAAGGCAGATCTTCCGGATCAGGGAACGCTGCTTCTCAGACTCTAGCCTTAGCGCCACAGAGACCTCACTTACCCACGGTCAACGAAATTTTATGTCACGTATCCAAAGTTGCCCAAGTACTCTATTGGAATCCGCAATGCAATCTCTAGCTTTGGTTCAACGCTATCTGGGTCAGGACTCGCATGGAACCCATGTAGAACAAGGGTGATTGTCATGGGTCACACTCAATTCATAAGATGAAGAACAAAGATGCATAAGAGAATAGAATCAGACATATTGAAATAGAACAGTAATATTATTAATCCATAAAACTCAGCAGAGCTCCTAACCTTAACCATAGGAGGTTAGTGACTCATACTGTTCGAAATGTACAATGAAAAATGTGTAAAGTGGGTAAAGATATCTAATAAGAATGATCTTTATTCTATATATACTAGTCTAATAACTAAGAATTACAGAAATATGATAGACTAGACTTAGGAGTGCGAAGATCCACTTTTGGGGCCCACTTGGTGAGTGTTTGGGCTGAGCTAAGAGTGTCTCCCATGAGCTTGCTCCCTTTTTGGCGTCCAACGCCAGCTACTCATTTATGGGCGTTCAACGCCAGGAATGGGGTAGGTAGCTGGCGTTGAACACCAGTTTTGGGCCTTTATTTTGAAAGCAAAGTATGGACTGTTATATATTTCTGAAAAGCCCTAGATGTTAGCTTTCCATATTCGATGAGAGCACATCATTTGGACTTCTGTAACTGCAAAAAAGCTCCTTTTAGTGCATGAAGGTCAGATCCTTACAGCATCTGCAGTCTTTTCTCTATCTCTGAATAAGACTTTTGCTCAAGCTCCTCAATTTTAGCCAGAAAATACCTAAAATCACCATAAAACACACAAACTCAAAGTAGAATCCAAAATTATGAATTTTACACTAAAACTTGTGAAAATATAATAAAACTTAAACAAAACATAGCAAAAACTATATGAGAATGATGCCAAAAAGAGTATAAAATATCCCTCATCAAGGACATATCGCAAGTAATAATTGGTAACTTTACAAATAGCTAATATAGCACCTGATTCGTAATCTTTTTCATGTTCTTCATATTCAGTATCATTATCTGTTTCGTAATCATTCATCCTGTATAATTTAAATCAACATGAAAAATAAGATAACAAAGCAAAAAGTACTATCTATAATATCATTATTAAATAAAAGTTTCAAAATATAAAATCAAAATACAAATTATAACATTGTCACTAAATTAAAGTTCAACAATAACAATAATAAAAATTCATGCAGAAAGAAAAATTTAAAAATAAAGTTTAGAGACTGTTCATGTCATCTAATTTAAAAGATTCTAGTCATCCAAGTTATAGATTGGGATCATCACTCAATACAATAAAAATTTTTCTATATTGTGCCTTAGCCATTAAGCTAATTCCCAAGTAGAACTGTGGACTATATAGTTCTAGGCTAGGTAATTTGCATAGCAACTTGATGGATCATCTACATTAGTTGCAGCTTTTGACTCCATACCAACTAAAATACAATTAAGTGAGTCGTATAATCTAGATGCTATTCCATCTTATTTCTCAACTCTTTTGCTAGAAGTCTTCATTCTTTTCTCTCTAGTAGAATTTTGAACAACTGTATAATTAGTAATGTCTTCTTCAATAAATTCATTTGTATAATTAATGTCACCTCCACTCTCGAAATTCTCATTGTCCTAATTATTAAATTCTTCAGCTTTTGAATCTTCCGATGGCACCCAAGCACCATAACCAGTAGCTACAATGTCCTGAAATACTGTTCAAGCCTATCTAAAAATTTAGGACCTTCCTTCTTAAACTTAGCAAATTTTGGATTAATCTATTTAAAATATGCAAAAGAATAAATATAAAAGATATCTAATAATTAAATTTAAAAGATAAAAATAAATTATGTATTATTTTATAATACAAAATTAACATAACTTAATTTTATCAATCCACCAAAATTCAGAAGCTAACGCTGTTTTTTCTCATGATCCCAACTAAAATCAGTCTTTTGTCCAACTAATTTAGCCCATAATTAAAAATAAGATTTAAGAGCATTTCATCTATTTTTTAGTTGTCTATACACATATGGGAGTCATGTTCTCTTTCTATTTTTTTTTTTTTGTAGACTTTTCAACTAATTTTGCTTAAATATTTATTAGGTCTATTACCATCTCGTATCTATTTTATACAGATAGTAAAAAATATTTCAATATTTCAATCATCTCATTTTGCTTTTACAATTTCTACTTTTTTTTTATTTGTTGCATTTTCGTTTTCAATATTTACTTGACTAGAACTTTTTCTTGGATTTAGTTTTGGAGGTATACTATATAAATTATAAATTAAATCAATATTTATAATGTATAACGTTAATAAAATAAATTATAATGTAAATAATAACATTGAATATAATAACACACTAAATAAAAATAAAATACTATAATAAAAAACCAAATAATAATAGCATAAAGTAAATAATAATAACGTAAATGATAACAAATTAATAATAATGAAATGATAATAAAAGAATAAAATAAAAAACTAATATGAAGACGGAAACAATATAAAAAAAAGATAACAAAAGGGTAAAAAAAATAAAAGAAAGTAAATTGAATCTGTTTACAATATGAAAAGAAAGCAAATAATAATAATAATAATACGAAAAAAAAGGTACAAAAAAAAAAAACTCGATGATTTATTGTTGAGTGTATAGAAGAACAATACCAAAAAATAATATCCTTTCAACCTTCTTTTATATATATATAAAACTAAACAAATATGTTATATTTTTATTTGTGAATTATTCCAGATTTTTTTTACTTTTTTATATTTTGATATTAGTATATTTTTTTATCTTTATATATGTTTATATTTTATATTAAATTATTAAAGATTTTATCTCAAAATATTGCATGATTTGAATATTAATGTAGTACATTCATCAATGAAAGAAAGCGGGTAAAAGATGTATTTTCAAAATTTTAGTAAGGATATTTTTATTTATCAATGATTACAAAATATTTTTTTAAGAAAAAAATCTTTTAAAAAAAAGTAAATTATAACTTCTCAAAGATAATTTTTTTAATTTTTTAGTACTTTTACTTTTACTACTAAAAATTTATCAAACACACTAAAAAATAAAAATATCTTTTTTATCAAAATAATGGCATCCAAATAAGTACTAAGTGGCACGTAATGAAAGAATTATTTAAGAAGCTTTAGAAATGAAAACTTACAAAATAGATGAGATGCAAGTTTTTTCTTGTCTAAAAATAACAAGTACTCTTTATATTCATCAATGTGAAAAGGCTTGTTAATTTTTGAATCAATATACACCTTTTTATGTTTTACCAACATGCTATTCTATAAAATTTGAGTAACACTGAAAGAATCAGTTTTAGCACACAGTATATTTTTAAAATACACAAAAAGTTCATAGTAGTAGAACTTACCACAATATCATGTGGGACACAATATATGAGTTTTTCAAATTTTTTATATTTTTTTTTTGTTCAAAATTAGACACATTGTAAAGACTACCTACGAAAACAAAAAATTCAAACTCATAAAAAATCTTTAATATTAATCTAGGATTATCAAATTTTTTATATATGATTTGGCTTTTAAAGATGAGAAGTACATTCTAGTTGCCTCTAATTGAATTTCATGGTCCATCTTGAATATGAACTCATTAGTGTTATCATCTCTATAAATCTTAATATATGTGATTCAGTGATAGCATTTTTTCTTAAATTTCTCTAATATTTCCTTTTGCTTTACCAGAATCTTGAACTTCTCAAGGAAGCTCAGACTAGACTGCAACTTTTTTAATGAAAAATTCTTTTTCTTAGCATATTTTAATACTGTTGTAATCCCAATATCCATCACCTCAATTAACTTTTTCAACTCTTCCACCAACACTAGACTGTCTTGAGATTTTTTCATTTTAGCTGATAATTCACCCTCTTGAGTAACTGTAGCTTCATCATTTGATTGATTAAAGCTAAGGCAAAATGATGGCACACCAAATTCATCCTTCAATGCAACATTAGTAACTATCATTATTCCAGCTTTCAAGTCTTGAGCTGGTAAATGACTGCATGGTGACACATAGGGGGTGGCAAAACAGGTCGAACCCGTCGGGTTGACTTGCTGAACCCGTTAAAAGGCGGGTCGGGTTAGCTTTTGGAATCCGCTAACTTAAAAAAATCCACCAAACTCACACCGCCAAATTTGCGGATTTTGGCGGGGTAAAGCGAGCCGGCTCGTCGAGCCAAAAATTTTTATTTTTATTTTTTATTAAATAAAAGAGTAATTACTACTACAAAAATTAATAATTTTATAATTTTTAAACATTTTTTTTATTTTTTATTTTTATTCTTTTTTTAGTTATTAACTTTATTTCTTTTATTTTGCAATTTCGTATATATACTTAACTTATGTGACTTATTTTTTAAAATAAAAATGGTTCCATTGATAAATATTATTTTGAATAATTTTATTGAAGTTAAAAATAAATTAAAAAAAAGATAGTAAAAAAATTATATTATAATTTGACTAATTTTTATTTGTATTTAATTTTTTAATTATTATTTTTATTAATTTTAATGAATTTTTTTGCATAAAAAAAAAGTAAAGTTAAGCAGGCTAACTCGCCGGCCTGCCATAAAGCGAGGCGGGCTAGTATTTTAAACCCACTTTAGTTAGCGTGGTATGGGCCTAGGCGGATTGGGACGGGTTAGTCCGTTTTGCCACCCCTAGTAACACATAAAATAGTTTAAAAATGAACCGAAAATATTAAAAAAGAATTTTATTAAGTAGAACTTATATATTCGGAGAAACTACATGCTAAGTTTTCTTTTGGAGAGCTTCCTCGATCGTGAGCTTCTTGTTGAGGTTGTGGAGGACTGCAAAATTACACAAACAGAATTATGAAGCAAAACTATTAGAAAAGGAATTTAAGTAATACTTACACATTAATAGATTCTTCTTCCACGTAGTCCTCTATAGGAGACTTTGCAGTAGGCTGTTCAGTTTGCAAAGGACTTGAGACAGTGGTTTCCGATGAAAGAGCAATTGTTCGAAGTGAAACTTTAATGAAGACAAACAATAAAAAAAGTTAATATGCACTAAATATTTAAGTGCAAATAATTAACTCAATGATTATAACATTAAAAGTGAATTGGAAAACTCACATGTTCAGTGGTTCAAATTGAAAATGAGTTTGTTTTTGAAGAACAATTATTTGTTCTTTAGGATCATTATCGTTATCAACAGTTGGGCTACTCATCTTTTCTCGCAATTGGATTTCTTATTCCGTTTTTGCTTTCTGAACATGGTTTGGTTTATCCAGTTTTTCTTCTTGTTGTTTGAACCTGTAATGCACCTCAAATCATTTGTTCTTTGCAGCAAATGCTAATTCTTCGACAATAGCTTTTTTGTCATCGTTCATCTTGCTGAACATATCAGAAATGGATCTTGTGGAGCACTTCAAATCATGAATTTTCTGTAAATAAATAAAAATTATGTTACATAACTATATTTATAAAACAAAAATGGATTGTTCTAACATATATATGCTAACTTGATACTTTGATCTTTTCTTGTTTGTGGTGCTCCTCTCAACAACTCTCTTGATTATCATTTTTCTGTAAGAAATAAAGAATTAAGTTAATATATAATAACAACACCAAGTGTACCTCAATTCACATGAAATGCATCAAAAGTCACATCAAATGCACCGAAAATATTTCTTATTTACATCACACAATCTAGGTTCAAAAGGACATACAAATCAATCAAACATGTATAAAATGACGCCAAAAATACTACAACAACATTTTATGGGATAGTTACAATAAAACCACGAATAAATCCTCAAACTTAGTTTCAAAGCATGCAAATCCCTCAAATAGACAAAAACACATGCAATTATATTCATTCAAATATGTACAAAATGACACCAAAAATACTACAACATTCTATTTTCTAGCTATGACAAAAAGAGGACAGCAACACCAATTGCACTTCTATTCAGACAAAATGCACCGAAAGTTGTTACTAATTATTACACACGAACTTAGTTTAAAATATGCAAATACTCAAACATACACAAAAATACATTTAAATTCCTCAAACACATGCAAATATAGGTTAAATTATACAAGAAATAAATATTATAATAATATTATTACACCAACTTAACACAGTTATCATCAAATAAATTAACAATATATGAGAACAATAATATCTACTTTAACGCAAGAACACAAAATAAATCTACTAGATAAATAGAAATATGGCTATCTAGTGTTTCACGATTGAAAATACAAAAGAGAAAAGTTAAAAAAATGGACGATTAGTGAGTAGTACCTTCAATAATCTTTTGTTTTCTATTTTTTTTTTAAATTTTGAACGTAGCTTTGAGATTTACTTAAATTTTTGCAAAGATTTTGAAAAATTTTAAGTAATGCTTAAAATAAGTTTGTTTCAGTTTTAATGGAGAGATATAAAACTTTTTTCATATTAATCTTTGCATTGTTGAACAACTGCACGAATGCGTATTTATACACTTTTTAATGTAAAGTTAATTTTTGTTATATATATATATATATATATATATATATATATATATATAGGAAATTTTATGATGGTATTGATTTTAGTGATTAAGAGTGATATAAGTTTGACCAACAAATAAAATATTGACACATAACAAAAAAATTAAATCTAAAAATAAAATGATTTTTTCTTTCTTATAATTTTTTATAATTATTTTTATCAAAATAATTTTTTATAATTTTTTTATAATTATACAAATAATTTTAAAATATATTAAAATAATTTTTTAATTATATTTATAATAATTATTTTATTATTATTTTTATTTTTAAAAAATAATTTCTTATAATTATTTTTACTAAAATGATTTTTTTATAATTATTTTTATTTTTTAATTATTTTTATTATTATTTTTTATCAAAATACATTTTTTATAATTATTTTTTTTTTTTGTAATTTTAAAAAACTAAAACCAAAATAATATTCTCTCTTTTATAATTTTTTATGATTATTTTTAAACTAACACCAAGAGGAAGAATATCATTTTGGTTTTGGTTTTTTGAAATTACAAAAAAATAATTGTAAAAAATTATTTTTTAGAAATAAAAATAATAATAAAATAATTAAAAAATAATTTTGGTATTATTTTTAGAAATTATTAAAAATAATAATAATAAAAATAATTAAAAAATAAAAATAATTATAAAAAATTATTTTAGTAAAAATAATTATAAAAATTATTTTTTGAAAATAAAAATAATAATAAAATAATAATTATAAATATAATTATAAAATTATTTTGGTGTTATTTTTTTAAAATTATTTTTTATAATTATAAAAATAATTATAAAAATTATTTTGATAAAAATAATCATAAAAAATTATAAGAGAAAGAATTATTTTAATTTTAGATTTAATTTTTTTGATATATGTCAATATTTTATTTGTTGATCAAACTTATGTCATCTTTAGTCACCAAAACCAATGTCACCACTCACCATAGAACTTCTATATATATATATATATATATAAGCTATAATTAAAATTCTATAATATTTATTCTTAGAAAAGGATTGTCTATTTGTCTTATAAAAGGAATCACGTGTTTGGGACACGGAATGTAAAAGGAATATCCGTCGTTTATAGTGTACAAGTTGATATTTGTATACCCCATTGTCTACTTGTATGCATCCAATTGGTCAGTCAATAAAGTGTATGACCCACGAAAACATGCTGGTTTTTGTGTTTTGACTTTTGACATTAATCCTTTAGGTAGATAAACAAATAAAATAAATACTTTTCGGGAATGTGGTGAAATATTTTCATTATTTTTTCATAAAAAAATAAGATCATAAATTTGTACTTAGATAAACTATTATCCAATTTGATCCCTTATCGAGATGAGTATACCTCCAATTTTATTGTACATAACAAATTATAATTCAATCTTAATTATTGTTTATTTTAAATTTGATGAGATAAACTATTATCCAATTTGATCCCTTATCAAGATGAGTATACCTCCAATTTTATTGTATATAACAAATTATAATTTAATCTTAATTATTGTTTATTTTAAATTTGATGAGTTTAATAATGGAGTTAAATTTTAAAATGATTTCTGAAATTAGTGTTATACATTAAAATTGTCTTTGAGATTCTAATTGTATGATTATATTTTTAAAATTGACAAAAATATACCACATTAGTTTCTAATTCATTTTTTCGTTAACAATGTGATAACATAGCTTTATAATATAGACTGTTAGTGACACGTGTCACTCCATGGTTTGACCATGTATAATGGTATAATAATGTGTTGACCAGTGATACGTGACATGGTGACATAAATGGTTGTACCACGTGTCACAATACTATTTGGCCACATGTCGCAACAGTATTCGTCCACGTGTCATCCGCTATGTATCATTGTAAATACACCAAATTAGTTCCTCACTTTACATTAAATTACTCATTTTTGTCTCTGAAATTAAATGTCGTGCACCAAATTCGTCCCTTTACCAGTTTTTTCTCATTTTTTTAAAAATTCAAAATTTTCAATATCATTGGACTTTGAATACACTAATTTTAATTCTATTTTTTCACATATCGTTTAAATACAAGTGTTTTTATAAAAAATTTTTTAAAATTTTAGTTTTAATTATATAATTTTTTACATAATAATTTAATATTGATAAATTTTGTAATATATAAGTATGTTATTATAAAAAAAATTATATAATGGATTAAATATATTTTTTTCATCCGAAAATACGTGTTTTTAACCAGAAATCAAGAATTAAAATACAATTTTTTTTCCGATTCTTAAGAAATACATGTTTTCAATTGTGTGTAAACGGACTAGACTGAAGACACTTCATGGTAATGAGGATGTTTGAATTATCTTCACGTCAGCTCCAAGATGGCGGTTAGAAATACTTACAAGAAAAAAAATATTTTATAAACACACTTGTGTTTAAATATGTGAAATAATAGAATTTTAAAATCAATACATTTAAAGATATTGAAAATGTTGAATTTATAACCAAAAAAAAAAGAGAAAAAACTAGTAAAAGGACTAATTTGGTATACGACGTTCAAATTTAGGAACTACAATAAATTATTTAATGCAAAGTGAGAAAGTAATTTGGTGCATCTATAATGATGACATAGTGAATGACACGTGGACGAATACTGTTACGACACATGACACAAACTAACACATGGCCAAATAATATTGTGACATGTGGTACAATTATCCACATCAGCATGCCATGTGTCACTGGTCAATATATCACCATGCCATTACACGTGGCCAAATCATGGAGTTAGGGATGTTCACGAATTTGATTGGTTCGGATTTGGGGTAAAATGAGAACCGAACCAATTAAATTATAATTGGTTCAGATTGATTTGGTTTTATATATTTTTTTGTGTACCCAAACCAAACAAAACCCATTAAAAACAGATTAGTTCGATTCGAATAATTAGGTTCCCGATGAAATAGAAATTCAAAAAAAATTGAAAAATGAGAATTTTTTTAAAAAAATAATGTAAATATGGTAAACATGTAATACCAACTAACAAATCAATAATATTTTAACGATAGAAAATATCCATAAATTCACAATTATAATAGAGTTAGGTTAATTATTGTAAAAAGGTTATATATATATATATATATATATATATATATATATATATATATATATATATATATATATTAGAATTTATATTTTTTATTTAGGGTAATCGGGTTCGCAGGTTCGGGGGTGAAGTTAGATGAAATATTAGAGGGGGACCAAAAATATTTACATAATAAAATAAGACTAAAATAAAATTTTAAGGGGATCTAAACTGAAATCTACATATAATTTACATGTAAAAAATTAAAATTAGGGGGCTATTGCCCCCTTTGCCACTATGTGGCTCTGCCCCTGCGCAGGTTGGCTCAGATTTTACTTCTCCAAAACCAATTTCCAAACCAATCATGATCGGGTATCATCGGGTCGGATTTAATTATACCCGATTATCTATTGGTTTCAGAACCAATTTGATCGATTTGGATTTGAACGGGTAATTTGGTTATCCGAACTCGTGAACACCTCTACATAGAGTGACATGTGTCACTAACCTTCTATGTCATCAAGTCATGTCGTCATGACGTTAACGAAAAATAAATTAGAGACTAATATGGTACATTTTTATCAATCTCAGAGATATAATTAGTACAATTAGAATATTAGGGACAATTTTAGTGCACGACACTAATCTTAGAGACTATTTTAAAATTTAACTCGAGATTAATGTCTATCATTACTAATTCAATGATTAAATAATCATAATATCAATAATTTAATGAATTTTATGCTGCTCATAAAAGACACTCTTTATAACAAAGTTGTAAGAACCGAATCGGTAAAAAAATTGGTAGAGTGATTGGTTTAATAGTTCAAGCGGGATCCAACTGTTTTAATTAAATATAAAATAAATTTATTAAAAATTTAATATATAATTTAAAATATTAAAAAAACAATATCAATCATCAACAAAATTATTTCAAAAAATTTAATAAAACACCACCATCAATTATCATCCATCAAAATTTAAGAGAACAGTAAAATACCATCAACAAAATTATTCAAATCTACCATCAACAACTATTCCAATTTCATAAAAATTATAAAAATAAAAAATTTAACAACAGAAACAACAACATTATTGACCCCAAGTTTAGAATAAATAAATCAGCACCACCATAGCACCATCAATAACTCAGAATTAAAAAAATTAGCAATTAATAACTTAAAAATCAGAATCAATAAAATTAACAAAATTTAATAATACAATAAAACTCTGTAATATTATCCACAAAAGTATGAGAGAGTTTAGGATTTGTTAAATTGAGGCAGCAATGCTTACCGGCAGTGAGAGGGGAAAGGAGGTGACGACACGACGAATACTCCACCACCAAGCAGCGAGAGACGTCGCAGTGAGAAAGAGATAGAGAGAGCTCGAAGAGGAACAAGGCGACACGAATAGCTTCGTGCAGGCCTTCGTGCGATGCCGAGGAGAAGTAACCAGACCTTCCACAGACAAAGACAAACACGGGCTTGATGATAAGGACAGGGCGGCCTACGATGAAGACGAGGACCGAGGACGAGCCAACCTTCTGACGACACGAGGAGAAGAGCCAACCTTCTGCTAATTTGCTCCGGTAGGGTTAGGGTTGGTGAGTGGGGCTTTAGGTGTTTCAGCGTTTGTGAGAGGTTGGAGGGGGACAGGGGTTTTGATTCTAGGCTGAGGTTTTTATTTTTTATTTTTTTATTTGGGATCAAAATGGTGCCGCTTTGAGAAGAGTAGTGAACCGAGAGTTTAAAAAACTAGTCCGGTATTAGTTAGTCGATTAACCACCGATTTAACTAATTTTTTAATCAATTTTTTGTAAGACAATTTTAGGTATCAATCGGACCAACCGGAGAATCGGTTCTTAATTAACCTAATTGAACCGATTAATCCAGTCCAATTTTCAAAACATTAATTTATAAGACTTGCATGCTCCAATTACAATCATCAAAAAGCTTCTCACAAAAAAGAAAATTAATCAAGTTATAGTTTAAGGTTACCTCTCCATTTTGGCTACACCCTTAGGCTATGTTTGTTTGAGAGAAAATGAGAAGAAAAAAAAAAAGAGGAAAGAAAATTGAGAATAAAATGATTATTTTTTATTGTTTGTTTAAGGAGAGAAATTAGAGAGAAAAAATTGAATAGCATAAAAAAGTGGATGAGACTTACTAATTTTTTTTCTCTCCAATATTAAAAGAAAAAGAGAGAAAAAACTTATTATGTTTCTCTACTTTTAATATTATTCTTTTTTTTCAATATATTTTATAATATAAGGGTGAATTTATCTTTCTATAATATTTCTTTCTTTTTTATTTTTTTTTCATCCAAATACATTTAAAAAAAAATCTACTCAATTTTTTTTTTGTTTCTTTTCTTTCTACTTCATTCCTCTTTATTTCTTTCTTTCCAACCAAATACAGCCTCAATAAAAAAATAATTCAAACGACTAATCACATTCTTAAAAAATTGTATACTAAAAAAATATTTTGACACTAAAATATACCTATTTGAATTGACAAAAAATATATATTTTTCCAATAATTAACATATCTATTTTTTTTCTTTTGGATTTTTCAATGCTTTAAATTTGCATTGCTAGTTATTAATTAATAAAACAAATCTTGTAGCGCAACTGTTAAGAATTGACCCTAACATAAAGAAATGACATAATACAAGCATGGTCCAAGGATGCCCCCATCACACTCGGCAAGGGGAAGCAAATTCACCATTTCAATTCAGACATCAAAGATAGGGTTATGTTTATATCATCTTATTATCTACAACGATTTATTATTTCTATCGTAGAAAACAAAAATGATAGGATCAGATAATGTATGGGAAAAAAGACTCTCTTAAAAAGGACGGCACGATAGAGAGATATAAATATAATCATTTAATTATTATATATAACTTTATCAATATCTTTTCCTTTAAGATAATTATAAAAATAAAAAAATCTGTAATTAAATAAAGGCATGAAATTAATAATCATTATTATCATAATTAAATTAAAAATTTAATATTATTAAAATATTTTTTTATTTTTCACAGTATTTTTCGACCCAACGAGACTAATTTATTGCGATACTAAACTCTATTTAAAAATTTGCGGCTAGTTAAAGATATCGTGGAAAAATAAATGTTACATTGTTATATTAAACATGAAATATTGTGAAACTTATATTTAAAAAAAATTGAATGATATATTGATTGGGAGGGTTGTGTCTATTGAAAAAAAAAATCTGTAAAGAATGAATGGAGAAAATAATTTAATATTTAAAATACATAACGGTTGACTTCATATTTTATGTCTTGTCTAGGAAAAAATCATTTTATCGTATCCAACTAAATATTATCACAAGAATAATATTTTTTATTAAGTGGATCCTATAAACCATATATTTTATATATGGGTAATGTTATGGTAAATAGTAAAACTGATAAAAAGTGAAAATAAAAATTATGATATATATAATACACGTATTTTTTTATATAAATTTAATAAAAAATTTTGTTCTTTATTCAATTCTATTCTTTATCCAAAAAATTTCCATATTTTATATATAAGTCCTGTTTGCTACTTTTTTTTTTTTTTTTGGTATACGTACTGTTCGGTACTTTGGTTTATTATTAAACAACTCCGATCCCACTCAAACCGATGAATACACTTTTGTTTTTGGTGATAACCAATCAATACATGATCATATGCAAATCATTTTTTGGTGATGTAAACCCATGAAGAAAAGCCATTACCCAAAACGAGAGAGAAAAACCGCCTCTCAATTAAGAAATTCATATTATTTGATAAAATTGTGAAAGAATAGGAAAAGTAAAGAAATAATTTTTATTGATTATTGATTGATTGAATTGGATTGTAGTGTTGTAAACTATGAGGGTACAACTAAATATATATAGATTATTGTCCTATGAAAGATAAAAGTAAAGATAAGATAAAAAGAGAAGATAACATAAAGATAAGATAAGATAAAATAATAAAGACTGAAATTAGAACTGAATTTATGTATTTTGTTGGGCTGAATTTGTGGGCCACAAGACTTCTTTATTGTTGTCATGAGCTAATATAGAAGAGTAGTTTAATACGCCCCCGCAAGCTGGTGGATGGAAGATGTCAATAATCCACAGCTTGGATAAGTTCCAATGAAATTGTTGAGGAAGACGCGTCTGACGTAATGACACGGAGGAAGATGCGTGCGGCGGAGCTTGAGCTGCCGACGGCAAAAATATAAAAGGAGATGCTGTACTTGAGCAGCGATCTTCAAAAAATGCGCGCAGTGGAGCTTGAGCTGCCGGCGGCAAAAATATAAATATAAAAGGAGATGCTGTACTTGAGCAGCGATCTTCAAAAAATGCACGCAGCGGAGCTTGAGCTGCCGGCGGCAAAAATATAAAAGGAGATGCTGTGCTTGAGCAGCGATCTTCAAAAAAATGCGTACGTATGACGCAATAACTTCAAATGGCGCATAGAGCGCGATAAAAAAAGAGGGCGCGTGGAGTGCAATAAGAGTGCAGATGAAACTGCTAAAACATATGCAGATTAAACTGCTAAAACAAAATGCAGATATGACTGCTGAAACAGAATGCAGACGAAATTGTCGGAAGAAAAGAGGCGTAGACGGAATTGTTGGTAAAGAACCGGGGTAACCAAAACTGGGGTAAGATTTTCACTTGGATGCCTTTAACAAAGATTGGTTGGATCTTGAACTGAATTGGTAGATTGATTATTCATTGTGAGAGGAGATTGAAAAAGAAGCATGGTGATTTCTAACTGGAAAGATGATAGCTTATGTATCCTCTTCAAGGAGGATACCAAGGCTCTGATACCATGATAAAATTGTGAAAGAATAGAAAAAGAAAAGATGAAGAAATTTTATTGATTGTTGATTGATTGAATTGAATCCTCCTTGAAGAGGATACATAAGCTATCATCTTTCGGTGAGAAATCACCCTACATCTTTTTCAACCTCCTCTCACAATGAATAACCAATCTTCCAATTCAGTTCAAGATCCAACCAATCTTTGTTAAAGGCATCCAAGTGAAAATCCTACCCCAGTTTTGGTTACCCCGGTTCTTTACCAGTAATTTCGTCTGCGCCTCCTTTCTTCCGATAATTTCGTCTGCATTCTGTTTCAGCAGTCATATCTGCATTTTGTTTCAACAGTTTAATCTGCATATGTTTTAGCAGTTTCATCTGCACTCTTATTGCGCTCCATGCGCCCTCTTTTTTTATCGCGCTCTATGCGCCATTTGAAGTTATTGCGTCATACGTACGCATTTTTTTGAAGATCGCTGCTCAAGCACAGCATCTCCTTTTATATTTTTGCCGCCGGCAGCTCAAGCTCCGCTGCGTGCATTTTTTGAAGATCGCTGCTCAAGTACAGCATCTCCTTTTATATTTTTGCCGCCGGCAGCTCAAGTTCCGCCACACACATCTTCCTCCGCATCACTACGTCAGACGCGTCTTCCTCAACAATTTTATTGGAACTTATCCAAGCTGTGGATTATTGACATCTTCCATCCACCAGCTTGCGGGGGCGTATTAAACTACTCTTCTATATTAGCCCATAACAACAATAAAAAAGTCTTGTGGCCCACGAATTCAGCCAACATAATACATAAATTCAGTTCTAATTTCAGTCATTATTATTTTATCTTATCTTATCTTTATGTTATCTTCTCTTCTTATCTTATCTTTACTTTTATCTTTCATAGGACAATATTCTATATATATTTAGTTTTACCCTCATAATTTACAACACTTCAATCCAATTCAATCAATCAATAATCAATAAAAATTATTTCTTTACTTTCCCTATTCTTTCACAATTTTATCATTATTCCTGGGCCTGCACCCTGCTACTCATCAGAGGAGGAAATGCATCCATGATGCTTTATGCAAACTTGAAGTTGAATCAGTGTTTTTCGCTTTTTTGTTTTCAAAAAATAAAAATTTGATTAAGAGCAAGTTGAGCATAACGTGTCAGCATGATATCTCTCTCTCTCTCTCTCTATATATATATATATGCCTCGCTCTTATATATATATTTATTTGACCTAATTCATTCAGACTTAACTGCTAAGACAGTAATCACCACTCAATATCATATCTAATCTAATCAAATATTTAGATAGGAACAACTCTTCACTAGAATAAAAATGCAAATATTGTCAAATTGTTTTGCAATGACTTTTTAAAAAGAATGAAACCATATGGACTTACATATGCAGTGTTGACCCTTTTACTAACTGCCATAAACCTACCACCCTCAATTAGGCCATCAACACTGTCTCACTTTATTTGAGTACAAGCCACGCCACATGAAGATACACGTGTATTTTGACCCAAAAAACAAAATTTACAAAAGACACACTTTTTTTTTTCACTTCAACCAGCTATATCAATTTCTCCTTATTTTTGGTTTCGAAATAATTACTAAATTTAGCATAATAAACGTTATGCAAAAACAAACATGGCACCGATAAACTATGAGGCATAGTTTTATAAAGAAAAGCGTTAGAAGGCTATCAAATTTTGAGATTTATAATTATTAATTAATTATTATTAATATTTTAATAGTATAAAATTATATCTAATAATATAAGATCACGGTTACTAGCCAGATTTTAATAAAAGGGTTAGTCTAAAACTTTTTTGTTTCGAAAATTAGGGTGACCCAAAAAAATTAGTCCAATTTAGAATAAAAAAAAATAATTATAAAAAATCGATCAAATAATCAATAAAATGGGTTAAAAGTCAATAGATCGATTGAATTTGTCTATTTTTTATTGAAAAAATTAATTTTTTTAAAATATATATATTATATAAAAATATATTATTTTATTATATTCGATTTAATTTAAGTTAAATTTTAATATTAAATTTTTAAACTGATTTAGTTTGGTATTTGAAATTGGTATATATACATATATGGAAAAGTATAGGTAGATAATAAAAATACTAAACAATATGAATAATAAATATATTGGATGTTTATTTCATTAGGTGTGCGAATGGTTATCTTAATATTAAAATTTAGGTGGATAATTTGGGGGTTTAATACATTTTTATTTTATTGGACCAATTTTAAAATTTATTATTCACATTATTTACAAAAACTATTTTACATATGCAATTACAACAATTTTTTTAAATAACTATTTATCCGGTTAATATAAAAAATAATATTTTTGTTAATATGACTGTATAAAATGATTTTAGAAATCAAGAGTATAAAAATGAGATTCTATATATAAAGCATGGGGTTCTTACAAATGTTATTCCTAGTCTTCAAAATTTAACTTAGCTTTGAAGTTTGAACGGCTCTCGCATACAACACAATGGGTGGTCACCCAAGAACATTTCAATTTCATGCATGTTTTGTTGGCATCTTTTTCTTCATCCATCTTCTACATTTCTCAACTGTTGTTGAAGCCAGCAACAATGGCGGATTCAGTGTCAAACTGATTCGAAAAAAGTTGGCCAGAACAACAACTCCCTACTGTCGGCGCCTCATGGATTCATCAAAAGTAGTACAATCCACATCAAATGCATATCTTGGTCACTATCTCATGGAGCTTTCTATTGGAACTCCACCAAAAACCATCTATGGCATTGCTGATACAGGTAGTGATCTTATATGGACCCAATGTGTTCCTTGTCATAACTGCTACAAACAACTCAACCCCATGTTTGATCCTCAACAATCCTCCACTTACACTAACATTTCATGTGAATCAGAAGCATGCCATATACTAGACACAACAACCTTGTGTTCTTCTTCTTCTTCTTTCTCTGCTCATAATGATCAATGCAACTATACATATGCATATGCTAGTGCTTCTATAACACAAGGTGTTCTTGCACATGAGAAATTCACATTCACTTCTACTATGGGCCAACCCATTTCACTTGAAGGTGTTGTATTTGGTTGTGGACATAGCAACAGTGGGGATTTCAATGATCATGAGATGGGTATAATAGGGTTAGGAAAAGGGCCAGCCTCACTCATTTCTCAAATGGGTTCTTCATTTGGAAGCAAGAGATTCTCACAGTGCTTGGTTCCATTCAACACTGACATTGATGTTTATAGCAAACTAAGTTTTGGTAACGGAAGTGAAGTGTTGGGAGAAGGTGTGGTTTCTACTCCTCTTGTTACAAAAGCTGATGATACCACTCCTTATTTTGTTACATTGCTTGGTATAACTGTGGGGAATACCTATTTGCCATTTAGCAACACTTCTTCAGGAACTGTTGCTAAAGGTAACATGTTCATTGATTCTGGGACACCTCCTACTATTTTGCCACAAGATTTGTATGATAGAGTAGTGTCTCAAATGAGGAACCAAATTGCATTGAGGCCCATTGAGGATGATCATGATTTGGGTTCACAGCTTTGTTATAGAACAGAGACTATTGTTGGGGGTCCTATGATAATAGCACATTTTGAAGGGGCAGATGTGCAATTAACACAAACTCAAATATTTGTTCCACCAAAAGATGGTGTTCAATGCTTGGGATTCACCAATACTAGTAGTGATGGAGGAATATATGGTAATTTTGCACAATCAAATTATTTGATTGGTTTTGATCTAGATAGACAAATAGTCTCTTTTAAGCCAACAGATTGTACCAAACAATAAATAGTATTTTGCCTAAGATTTTCTGTAACCATGTTATAAAAGCATTATATATTCGAGTGTGAGTAATGATTCAATGATATGGCTTTTGCTTAAAGAGAAAACCTTCAAAAGTTTTGTTTATATATATATATATATATATATATATATATATATATATATTAGACAATTTCACATATTAGAATATAATAAAAATTCATTAGAATTATTTAGTATATTTGAATATTTATTATATAATATTACGTCTTTATTATTACGATCCTCTTAGCACTTATATGGTAGCATTTGGTGGAGAGACAGAGACAGAAAGATTGAGATTAAGAGACAAAAACTAAAAGACAGAGATTGAAATAAATTTCAGTATTTTGTTTGGTGTAAAATGAGAGACAAAAATTGAAATAAGAATGAAATTCTAATTTAATTTGTACAAGGATAAAATTGAAATTAAATAATTGAAATGAAGGTATTTTAGGTATAAAATGTTATTAAAATTTCAATCTTCATCTCTAAAAATTTTAGTTCTTTGTGTCCCTATTTTTTGGAGGTACTGAAATACTAAAATTTTAGGGACAGAGACAGAAATTTTAGTACCAGTCTCTGAACCAACAAACATAATACTGAGTCTCAGTCTCAGTCTCTATCTCAATACCTCAAAACAAACGCTACCATAAATACCTTTTTATATTGTATCATTCTGAGACAACTTAAATACACTTAATAATACACAAATCCTTTCTCCAGTTTAATCTCTTGTTTCTAACATGATATTAGAGTCATGGTATCCTCTTTGAGGAAGATAGGTTGATTTTCTTTTGGTGAAATCACTGTACTTTTCATACTTTTCTTCTTCTCTTTTGTCGATCAATACTTTGATACTTTTTTACCTAACCGATTAGCTCATTCACTACTTACTTATACTCATAGGGAAACCATATATTTTTCATCACCTTCTGATAGTTTGTCATCTCTTTATACTTTGTCACTTTTTCAGTAGTTTTTTTGGCAGTTGGCCATTCTTCCGACAATTCCGTCTGTGTTCTTTTGTGACAGTTCCGTCTGCGTTTTCCTGTGGCAGTTCCATCTGCATTTCCTTGTGGCAGTTTCGTCTGCACTTCCGTTAGACAGCGACAGTTCTGTCTGCGCTTCTTTCAGACAGCGGCAGTTCCATCTGCACTTCCTTCAGACAGCGACAGTTCTATCTGCGCTTCCTTCCGCGAGTTCTGTCTACACCCGTTCTATTAGTTTATGATTTTTTTTATTTCGTTGTTTTAAATAAGTTTCAAACTCAAATTGTCACTTGAGTTTGAAGGGGATGTCAGAATATATTAGGATCAATTAGCATTTATTAGAATTATTTAATATATCTAAATATTTATTATAAAATATTACGTCTTTATTATTACGATTCTCTTAACACCTATAATTATCTTTTTATATTATATTATTCTGAGACAACTTAAATATACTCAATAATACACAAATTCTTTCTCTAATTTAATCTCTTATTTCTACCATTACATATTACTCTTCTTTAAATCTTATCTAAATAGTCTTGGATAAAACTAGGTAATTGTTAAATATAAAGAGAATACATTTTATATATATAAGGCCTGCTACACATACAAGTCTTTTTGACTTACAAGTCTTACAAGTTTGTATAAGCCCAACAAAAAATACGCATACACTCCCACATTTAAAAGTAAATAAACGCACGTTATTCAACCACTTCCTGTTTCCAAAGCGCGCTACTCACCATACATTATAAACGACTCTTCTTCTTCTTCCTCCATGAAAACGAGTTTCTTGCCAAATTTGAAGATAATGGAACTTCAGAAATACACCCAAACGATTACAGAAATACACTCAAACGATTACAGAAATACACCCAAACGGTTACAGGAATTCACCCAAACGATTATAGAAATACACCCAAAGAATTACAAAAATACACCCAAAGGATTACAAAAACTACACCCAAAGGATTTAAGAAATACACCCAAAATTTGTTGAAGTACACCTTATGCATAATTCAGAACTCTTTCTCTTTCTCCTCCTCATCTTCTGCTGCTTCTTCTTTTTCAAAAACAATTTCAGAGTTTGATGTCAAAAAATAATGAAAATCGAGAATAACGAAGAAAAAAACAGAGAGAAAAATACGTAAATGAAGAAGGAGAAAGAGAAGGCAAGAAACGAAAGAAAAGAAGAAGAAGAAGAAGAAGAAGAAGAAGAAGGTGCAGTGAAAACGTGCAGTAACGGTTGAAGAAGGAGAAAGAGAAGGTAAGAAACGAAAGAAAAGAAGAAGAAGAACGTGCAGCAATAAGAAGAAGAAGGTGCAGTGAAAACGTGCAGTAATGGTTGAAGAAGGAGAAAGAGAAAGTAAGAAACGAAAGAAAAGAAGAAGAAGAAGAAGAAGAAGAAGAAGAAGAGGAAGAAGAAGAGGAAGAGAAAGAGGAAGAACAATGTGTGCAAGAAAAAGAAAAAGATACACTTATAAAAACTTGTATAAAAAAATACTTGTATGTGAAGAATTTCTCTATATCTATATACATGAATTTAAGGATATATCAATATTTTTGTCAACAAATTAAAAGAAAGAAAACTTACCTTTAATACATTTAACTACGTAACTTATAAAAGAAATTTGGAGAGTAATAACATCAATAAATTTGGATCATAGGTAATGTTCTAACTCAATTTATAATTACCATCGGTTATCATCCCAATTATGTTTTGATATTAAATGAATATATTTGAATAAAACTTTATATACCCAATAAAGCCAATATATAAGTTTTTTGCTACTAAATCACTCCTGGTGACTACTATCATCTCAGTTTGGTTTTATTATTGAGTCCCACTAATATATAAGTTACAAAATGAACATCACTCATAATATTAAGTTGATTTTGGAATTCATCTAGGATCGAATTCTTGACCTTTCAAATCTAGAACTCTAATACCATATCATGATACCACTTATTCGAAAGGCTTACGCTGATGAAAAAGGATAACACTAATGGTTATATCTCTAATACTCCTTAAACCTCCATTGTACGCATTGTAAAGATATTCCATTGGTTCCATACTTTCCTTTTATTATTAGTTGATGCAACTTCTTTATCAGTCTTGTTATATTTCTGTTTTAAAGAATATTGAACTTTTATTTGTGTTTTATTTTATTTTTGGTTAGAATTTGCCTTTATTTTTCTGGAGGCTTATGTAACTCTTGGTTCTATTTTTCTTTGACTTTTTAGAACCTTTTGTCTTTATACCTCAGAAGAGGCATCATTATTAAGATTGAAAAAATTTTATTTATTTCTTATTTATTATGAAATGTCTATAAGTTATTTTTATTTAAATATTTTTATTAAAAAATTATCTCAATAGACTTATATATACAAATAGTTAAATACATCGGGAACACATTTACATTTTATATTTAAATGCTTTAATTTAAAAATCTCTTAAAAAAAATTGATCAACAAATTAAAGAAAGAAAACTTACATTTAACATATTTAGCTATATATCTGTTTTTGGTCTGCATGTTCCTTAGTTAAACCTCATGATTCTATATATATCAATCCAAACTTCTCTAATCTTGACCTTTATTTTAAGTATTATTATTTTGTGTTACTTAGTAGTTAGCAGTCTGTATCACAAAACTTAGTTTATGCAACAATTATATGGTGTTGGATGATCTCAATGATGTAGCTTCTGCAAGTTATTTATGCAACAATTATTTGGTGTTGGATGATCTCACTGATGTAGCTTCTGCAAGTTATCTTTGGTGGGTATAGGTAGTGTTGATTCTTCGTATTCCTTCGTCATAAAAATTCGGTTACTATGTCATAAAAACATTTTTCTCATAAACTTAAATTGATAAAAAAAAATGTAAGTGAATAATTATATTTCTAACAGTTACCAGGAACTCTTGTGCAATTTTTACCCAACATTCTAGCTTCACTTGCTACTCATTCAAGTTACAAAAAACACGGTAAAAAAAGAATTTTATGATTAATAGTCATAAAAGAATGAGAAGTTAGAAAACTAGTATGATGTGAAATTGAAGAATGTGATCTTTGTCCAATCCCTTCTCGTGGTTAAATAAAAAATACTTAGATTTTTTTCCTTTAATTGTTGCATGACAAAATTATAAATCAGTTTTCATTTATTGTCCCTTTTAGTGAGATTTGGACAATTTATATCATAATACTTAAAATCTCGATTTAACTCTTAAAATCTTTTGATATTACAATTTTAAATGAATCAATCGATTTTACAAAATTTATATTAAATCTAACGATTTTATAATTTAAATTTTATTAAAATTTTACGTAATTAATTTACTTTTTTTTTTCATGTAAAATTTTAATTTTCTCTACCTTGCTCCATATAATCATATATTGCTTTCCTTCTATAACGAAACGGTCAGACTCGTATAATGTTTGATTGTTTCCTTCTGTCATTGGTCTGTTAAATTATCTTATTGGATTCCTGTTGAACTGATTTTCATGCTTTACTCCAATAAATTGTGGGCTTAAGAAACGGGATATTAATATATTATAGAATATTGAAATCAGATAACACAGGGTGGTTACTGATGTAATATTCAATGAATCAATTTTAACACAAGTCACTCACATGCTACTCTTGTTTACGCCTTGTGACTAATTTCTACAGTTATCTTACCTACACCCGCATTCACATGCCCAGATCACTATATAAACTAAATAAATTCTTCTATTTTTCAAAAGACTTTGTCCCTTGCTAAAGCTAAACTTCATGGCAAACATTCTCTGCTTCAATTTGTGTTTATTTGCTTTGTATATGCTCTTATATCTAACAACATTTGAAGCTTACAATCCTGGCTTTAGTGTTCAACTAATCCGCAAGAACTCATCTTATTCTCCCTTCTCTATATCAAATCATTTTCATAAACATAAACATAGACATCTGCCATTTTCCCGGGTTCCCAAGAAACCACTTGCCTCAGGTCCCGTCACCAGAGTGATATCCAACAATGGTGACTTCCTCATGAAGCTTTCATTGGGATCACCCCCAGTGGAGATATATGGTTTGATTGACACAGGCAGTGACCTTGTGTGGACACAATGTATACCCTGCAACAACTGTTATAAGCAGAAAAATCCGATGTTCGAGCCGCAACGGTCGGAAACATACAGTTCCATTCCATGTGACTCAGAGGAGTGTAATTTAGTCCCTGGTCAGACGTGCTCTCCTCAGAAACTCTGTGGCTATAGCTATGGCTATGCAGATTCTTCAGTGACACAAGGGGTGCTTTCAAGGGAAACAACCACATTTAGTTCCACCAATGGAGATTCCACTGTTGTTGAAGGCATAGTATTTGGATGTGGACATAAGAACACTGGAACTTTCAATGAAAACGACATGGGAATAATTGGACTTGGAGGAGGGCCTCTATCACTTGTGTCACAAGTTGGTGCAAAATATGGGGGAAGAAGGTTCTCTCAGTGCTTGGTTCCTTTTCATACAGATCCTAACTCTTCAGGCACAATCAGTTTTGGTGAAGCCAGTGACTTTTCAGGTGAAGGAGTAGTCACAACTCCTTTGGTCTCTGCAGAAGGTCAAACCCTTTATTTGGTCACACTAAAAGGCATAAGTGTTGGAGACAAATTTGTGCCTTTTGATTGTTCAAATGAGATTTCCAAGGGGAATATAATGATTGATTCAGGCACACCAGCAACATACCTACCACAAGAAGTTTATGACCAATTGGTAGAGGAATTGAAGATGCAGATTAACCTGAGACCTATTCTGGATGATCCAGACTTAGGGACACAACTCTGTTATAAAAGTGAGACAAATCTTGAAGGGCCAATTTTGACTGCTCATTTTGATGGGGCAGATGTGCAATTGATGCCCATACAAACCTTCATTTCACCAAAAGATGGGGTATTTTGCTTTGCAATGGCTGGTGCAAATGATGGAGAATATATATTTGGCAATTTTGCACAAGCAAATATTTTGATTGGATTTGATCTAGACAAAAGGACTGTCTCCTTTAAGCCAGCTGATTGCACCAAACAGTAGACTACTATAATGTAATTTCAAATGTTGATAGTGATAGTTATATCTAATAATTTGAAAAACAGGAGGGGGGTGTTAGAGATTACTCTACTCATGTATATGAAGAATTTCACAAAATATGTAATCATCTCAAATCTGCAATAGTATATAATAAATGAGCCTGTGCTAATTTTAAAATTAAAAGTTAAAAAGAGAAAGTAGGATTTACCTAGATTGTAGTATCCCCGGTAAACTGTTTCCATTATTTTTAGACCTTTGATTGAGGACAAAATAAGAAGAAACGGGGGAAAATTGGACACTGCAGCATTTGGTGTTAGAAACCTTTTTTTTCTAGCATCTAGGTTCAAATGTCTACTAAGTTTAATAAACCTCAATTCAAGATTAAAAAAGATGCCGCATGGAATTAGCTCTTCACTCAAAATGCAAATCATGTACAAACTCTATATGAGGATAATTTAACATGCCATATGTCCCAAAAACCCACCTAGAAAATCAAGCTCCCTTCCCACACTGCCCAACTGAGATTTGGAGAAGTTCTTTGCTTGATTTGGTTTGCCTGCAACAGAGTCGACGTGGAACCTACGACAGCCAAGTGGTGGAGTTTAGGAATGTGCAGAAGGTTGGCAATTGCTAATACCATCATATGTAATGAGTAAGAACTTGAAAACATACCAGATGCCAATTCTTGCTCAAAGGATGCGCCACTACCTGGATCTCTTGCACATTGCGCAAAGGTGGGATGTGAGGAAAGCACAAAATTCTTCTTTTGAAATCGTCTTTATCTCCACTCCGAACATATGAGCCCAAAGTAGCATTACCTTCTTTTCTAGCATCTTTGAGAAAGAAGAGAACTGGTTTTCTACAAATGGATCTGGATGGGTCCCTAGCATCAAAGTCGAATTCATTCCTTTGACTAATGCCATTCCAAGCAGAGTAAGTTCGTTCCGAGCGCTCCAGCTCACGGGGAGATACAATGTTAGGAAGGACTTGAACCCCATAACCGAGTGAAACTGAGAACGTTAGATGCTGAGAATTGTCGTAACATATTGAACGCTGCAAGAAGCTTCTGGGATCTGCTCTCATGGCCTTTGTAAAAAGTTTCAGGCTATCCAAAGAGCTCAAGCCAGGGTAAAAGGGATTAACAGCTTCAACATGATGAATAGACACAAATGGTGCTATCGGGTGAGAGGAGAGCAGACCACGGGCATCACCTCTTATGTCCCACTGAAAGAAGAAAAATCAATCACAGTCAATCACCAATTCTGAGAGTTGAAATGGATTGATGAGAGCCATGTAACAATCTAACCAAGATATTAATCCCTAGACAATGGAAAAAGAAATAAATTATGATGATAATAGATCAAAAGTACCTGGTGAAAACCATGCTCCCATGTCAATGGAATTCCAAGCTCAGTAATGCAGGCGTGTAAGCGGTCATCACTACCATAGAGTTTGGGATACCTCTCTATGCATTCATCAAGAATCTCAGAAAGTGCCTTTGCAAGAGGATAACTTACTGCAATTCCGCCACCACCAAAGGCCATTGAGTGACTAAAATATGAATTTGCTGAATGGCTCTCCGAGGGGCTTCCTATATAGATCATTTCAGAGGAATCATACTTGCTGAGAACATCCACAAGGTTATCCACATTGAAGATGGTATCGTCATCACAGAGGACAAACCAGCGCACATTTGAGAGGCCAAGGTCAAAGCTCTCTTTGACAATGCGAGAAATCCGAAGACCAGAAGGATGACCAGTGGGATTAGTGTAGCGAAAGTGTGAGATGTCTTCAGAAATCATGGTTGGGGGCAATAAATCATCTCCATGTTGTTGAAGTACTTGTTCATCTAGCCAAACATGCCCACGCATGTCATTGGGACGCCACCATAGTCTGACATATTCTTTTCGTCGTGTCCAAAGTTGAGAAGATCCTGCTATGCCAAACACAATATGTTTAAGTGACAAGCCTTCCTGGTCATCAGTACTGCTACCATTGTGAAGACCTCCCTTGGTTCCATATTGTAGAGAAGGTGGAGATTTTCCTTTTGAATGGTGATGATGAAAGCAGTTATTCCAAGGGAAATAGCGGGGGCTACTTTCCAATCCCCTTAACCGATCAAAACAACAAGTAGTTGCATCAGAGAAGACAAGGGAAAGCCAAGCAGTGGTAGACATGAGAAGTGCTGCAATTGCAATAACCAAAGTACCAGTGCATCTTTGGCGCCATTGACAGCTTCCAGGTCTAACAGTGGGCAAGGTAGAGAGGCGCAAATTCTTGTCATGGTCATCATAGGATGACATTTTTGTTTTCAAAGTTTGAGTCATCATCACCATCACTCCTATGCGCATGCCTTTCTCCCACCACCAGGGGAGAGAAGGTAAAATATCCAAAGAATGAAACAATATAGAAGAGTTTCAGATGCAAAATTGAACCCCCAAGAAAGCTTTTCACACCCTACAAAATGCAAACATAAAAAGGAAACAGTTACAATTGTACATAGGAAAAACCTGCCAGTAGGGACCAAATTGTAAACTAGGATAAATGAAGATCAAGCACAGATTGTAAAAATTTTTATAGGTGCCAAGCTTGGAAAACTCAAACTTAACAAATGGAACTATTTCCATTAGAGTTCATTTCACCCAATTCATAAACAATGTCTGATAAATCTATTAAAACACATTTGGAAGGTCAGAAAGGCAGGTCATTCAAACAACTAGAGCACATCACAATCGAGTTCACAAGCGCACACACAGAGACAGAGTTTCACACATCAAGATGAGGGTGTTTTGCAATTGGGCATTTCCTCAAACAGATAGTGAACAACCAAGCAATATTTAGAAATACAAAGGGATGCATCAAAGAACAGTCAAAACAAGTCCATCATTGAAAGAATTTACCTGAGGAAACAAAGCTGAATTGTGTTTGGGTGTGAGAAGTGAAAGCTGCAGCATCAGATAAGTGGTATTAGCTCAAAAATCAAAGAGATCGGTGGTGTTGGGAGTTAAAGTAGCAAAAAAAAAAAAAAAAAGAAGGAAAGAAAAAATCCCATTTGGTTCTCTGTTTCTTCTGCTACATTCAAGAGTGTAAACTTTAATGGTGGGTAGGTACACGCATCAGAATCCATTTGCATATCTCTGCATCTGAATCTGCACATGCATACCTATTCTATCTATCTATGCGTATCTCTAATTAGATTCGATTCACCACCTGATCAATGACATGCTTTTTTGGACCACCAAATCAATCATGACAACCAAAAGTTTTGAAATTTTCTTAATCCAACACATGGAAACGCCAGATATGTAATCATATAATCACCGATACCACCGTGTCCGTTTCTCTTTTTTTTTTTCTTTTAAGAAAAAATACTTCATCATGAGTTAACTTTATTTTAAAAATAATAATAAAAAAACTCAATTTAATAAAAAAAACTCAATATTTTAAAAATTGAATATATTTTAAAAAATCCCTACAAACAACAATTCATCTTATTCTTCAAAAAGATTTAGGAGTTCAACACTAATAAATTTGCTATGTATTAAATTAAACAAAGAAAAAATAAACGTTGATTTTACTAATAAATAAACATATACAGTATGATAGCATATAGTGCTACACAAACATGTATCTGTTTCTGTTACTTGGTTAAGTAGTTAGATAAGATGCAGCAGTAATAAGTAAGTACTTCAAGCACTTAATTAACTTGATGCATCTTCAGCTTAATAGCTTCTGAAACCATTTCAATATATGGTAATCACAGTACTAGAAACCTTAAAGAAAGAGATAGAGGAGGATAATTGTAATTACCTGAATTTAGGGTTTAGATGATGAAAGAATGAAGAGAGAAGAGGAAGGTGAATGAATGAATGAAGATGTGATGAAGTAGCCGTTGGGAAGTAGAAGAAGGGAGAGAAAGGTTCAAAAGGACAAGGATCTTTCAGTTTCGTAAAACGCTTAATAGAGGGGACACGTTTACAAACCAAAAATTATGCTTCTAACGAGGATTTTTATTTTCTTCTTATTTTTTATTAATTATTTTTAATGTACAACGTTAAAGATATGCGAAAAAAGAGTATACATGAAGAGGACACTTACACATATTCATATTCGTAGTTGGATCAACAAATACGGCAACTCATTACACCTATGGCCCCACCGATCCCATTCTTTGGTAACCAAGTTGAATTTGTCAAGTGGTCAGTAATCCGTTAAAATAAATATTAAAAATTTGAATTTTATATTGTACATGATAGATTAATTTTTTATCTATTAAATTAAAAAATATTATAAAAAAATTATTTGAACAGTAATTTTTAATAATTTTTATTATTATTTAATAAATATAAATATTAAATTATTTTTTATAAATAAATTTTATTAATATATATATATATAAATTTTAAAAATATAAATATAAATAATATTAATTTATATATATAAAATTTTGATAAATATATGTATAAATTATATTTTTTATATATAAAATATATATAAATATGAGTTAAATTATTATTAGTTAAGTATTGACAAAAAATAATAATATTTACTAATCATGTAATATTATTTTTAAGTTAATACTATTTTAAATTTGAGAAATTTTTTATTTAAATTAATTAAATATATTATTTATCGAAATTCTTACTATATAAAATATTTATAGATATACGTAATTTTACACGCCTCGAATATTATGACCCAAGGCATATTAAACATAGGGATAAGTATTGTTTGGTCCCTCAGGTTAAGGGTCGGAATCGAACTCGTCCCTAGTGTATATTTTGATTTAAAATCATCCTTAAAGTCGTATTTAAATTTAAAATTGTCCTTTCTAATAAATTTTTTTAATTTATTCCTAAACTACCTCTATAATAAAAAATTTTAAAATTTTAAAAAACTAAAAGAAAATGCGTTTGGGGGGAAGAAAATGGTATTCGAAGGGGGGGATACGGGGAAGGAGAAGGGGGAAGGGGAAGGGGGGAGGGGGGACGGCACCGGTGGCGAAGAGAGAGAGGAGGAGAAGTGGAAGAAGCCGGAGAAGAAGAGGAAGAAAATAAAGGGGACGCGGGTTCGGGGTGGGGGAAACGCATTGGGGGAGAGAAAAGGGTCGGGGGTGGGGGTGGGGGAAAGGGGAGATCAAAGGGGGAGGGGGACGGCGGCAGCAGCGAAGCTTGGAGCCGCCTCTGCCTCGCCGCCTCGCCACCTCTGCCTCACCGCCTCGCCGCCTCCGCCTCGTCGCATCTGCCTCACCGCCTCGCCGCCTCCGCCTTGTCGCCTCAGCCTCGCCGTTCTGCTTTCTTGTTTTCTGTTTTCTTGCTTTCTGGTTTTGCATTTTGGTTTGGTGTTGTTTGGTGTTGTTGCTGTTGTTTGGTGTTTTTGGTGGTGGTGGTGGTGGTGGTGGTGGTGTTGGTCTTGTTTTCTGTTTCTGTTTCTTGATTTGGTGTGGTTTGGTGTTGTTTGATGTTGTTGCTGTTGTTTGGTGGTGGTGCTGGTGCTGGTGGTGCTGGTCGTGGTGGTGGTGCTGGTTGTGGTGCTGGTTGTGGTGGTGGTGTTGGTGGTGGTGATGGAGGAGGTAATTGTGTTGGTAGTGTTGAGGGTATTTTTGTCCAAAAAAAATTAAAAGGACGATTTTAATACGAAAAAAAACGTTAAGTATGATTCTAAATCAGAAATTACGTTGAGGACGGTTTCGATTCTGACCCTCAACGTGAGGACCAAAACAATACTTATTCCTTAAACATATATCTCAAATACTCGATCAATATAATATAATTATAAATAAAATGAACAAAATACGAAAATCAATAAAATAAAAAATTAATAAAATTATGTTTTTTAATAAATTAGACATATAATTATTAGACAACAAATTACAAAAAAAATATTAATAAAAATATAAATAATGAATAAAAATATAAAATTTAAAATTAAAATATTTAAAATTAATGAAGTAAATGAAAAAAAAATTGGTAAACAATGATTTAAACATTAACATGATAAATAAATTAAATCAAATAATATATATTTAAATTAATTAAATTAAATAATTGATATAGTAAATTAATTATAATTATTTGGCTTAATAAAATAAGTTAAATAAATAAAAAATATCTTATAAATATGTCATATAAAAATCATAATACTTTTAAAAATCATTAATCAAAATACATAAACAAAAAAATTAATGTAAATTAAAATAAAATTAATTTATTTATTCCAGTAAAATTAAATACTAAATAATTTGATATTTATTTCAACCACATCAAATGAATAATTAATTAGGATGCTCTTAAAAATTATTAATTAAAATACATAAAATAAAAAATTAATACATATCAAAACAAAATTAATATATTTTTTAATCAAATCAAATAATTAATGTAATTGATTATTTATAATTAATATAGTCAAATAAAATATTAAATAATTTAATATTTATCTTAATTAACTCAAATAAATAATTAATTAATCAACGTATTTAAATAAATCAAACAAAATAAATCAAGAAACATCTTTAAGAATATGTTATATCAGTTATGCTATTAACTAAAGAAATCTGATTTTAATAAAATATAATAAATAATAATTATATTATGCGTATATTAAAATTAGATATTTTTAAATATTAGTATAAAATATATGTTAAAATATAAATATATATTAAAAATAAATTAAATTATATATATAATATCTAAATATATTAATAATTAATTTTAGTATATAAATAATAGTTTTTAATAAATAATAAATAGATAAATAAATAAATAGATAGATAGTATATGTAAGTCGTGTGCGAAAATATAGGTTGTTTCGTAAATCTATTTTATCTTTTGATTTTTTAATCTATACGTAAGAGAGTTAGTTTATATATGAATATTTGATATACTCTAGATAATTTTGTATTATGAATTTATAGAATTAGTTTTATATATAAATTTATTTAACGAAAATTATATATAATTTTCGGTATCATTTATATAAATGATTGGTGACCGAGTTCATTTATTAAATTAGATGATAGATACATAATATAATAGCATGTTAAAAATATATATTAGTTTTGTGAGCATGTTCATATTTGATTCTGAATTTTATTTTTCTAAAAGGATGTAAAGATTGAAATTTGCTTATAAATAGTTATTATATACAGAGTTAAGTCTTAAAATGGCTTTTAAAATTGACGTGTACACTAAAATTATCTATAAAATTTTAATTATATTAATTATATTTTTGAAATTAACAAAAATACAGTAAGTTAGTCCGCCTTATTTTTCGTTAACAACGTGATGATATTGCTTGATGATATAGATTGTTAGTGACATGTATCATTCCATAGTTTGATCATGTGTAATAGTATAATGATGTATTGACCAGTGACACGTGGCATACTAACATAGACGATTGTGTCACGTGTCACGATGTTATTTGGTTACGTGTTAATTTATGACGTATCGCAACAGTATTCGTCCATATATCATCCGTTATGTCTCATTATAGATGCACTAAATTAGTTTCTAATTTTACATTAACTAACTCATTTTAGTCTCTAAAATTGAATATCATGCACCAAATTAGTTCACTCACAAATTTTTTCTCTTTTTTTAAAAATTCAAAATTCTCAATTATTTAGATGCACTAATGTTAATTTTATTTTTTCATATATTGTCTAAATATAAGTATTTTTATAAAATATTTTTAAAATTTTAATTTTAATTATATAATTTATTTTATAATAATTTAACATTGACAAATTTTGTAATATATAAGTATGTTATTATAAAAAAAAACTATATGATTAATTAGACACATTTTTTCGAACCAAAAACAGGTATTTTTAACAAAAAATCAATTATCAAAATACACATTTTTTATTTTTTCGATTATTATGAAGTACATGTTTTTAATTGTGTGTAAATATGTTAGACTAAAGGCACTTCAAGCATTTTCACTACCATCTTCGACTTCTTTTATTTAGCCCTAGACAAAAGAGGTCGGAGATGGTAGTAAGGGTGCTTGAAGTATCTTTACGTTAGCTCCAAGACAGTAGTTAGGGATCCCTGCAAGAGGAAAAAAAACTTTTTATAAAAGAACTTGTATTTAAACGATATATGAAAAAATAAAATAAAATTAGTTATTGAGAATTTTAAATTTTTAAAAAATGAAAAAAATTAGTAAATGAACTAGTTTAGTATACGACATTTAATTTTAGGGACTAAAATGAGTCATTTAATGTAAAATTAGGGACTAATTTGATAAATCTATAATGATAACATAACATATGATATATGGACAAATACTATTGTGACACGTATCACAAACGAACATGTGATCAAATAACATTGTGACACGTAGCATAACTATCTAGATCAGTATGCTACGTGTCACTGGTCAACACATTATCATACTATTACACGTAGTTAAATTATAAAGTATCACATATCATTAACATATTACTAACAATTCATGCTATCAAACTATGCTATTATGTCTTTAACAAAAAATAAATTAGAGACTAATATATACATAATACACTTTTATCAATTTCAAAAATAATTTTAGCGCACCGTATTAATCTCAAAAACCATTTGAGACTTAACTTCGTGTATAATAGCTATCATAAGCAAATTACAATCTTTACATATTTTTAGAAAAATAAAATTTAGAATCAAATATGAACATGCTCAGAAAACTAATATATTTTTAACATGTTATTATATTTTGTATCTATCATCTAATTTAATAAATAAACTCGGTCACCAACCATTTATATAAATGACACCAAAAGTGATATATACTTTTGGTTAAATGAATTTATATATAAAATTAATCCTATAAATTAATAATACAAAATTATCTAGAATATATCAAATATTCATACATAAACTCTCTTACGCATAGATTAAAAAATCAAAAGATAAAATAGATTTACAAAACAACTTTCGTTTTCGTGCAGAGCTATTTATACATTTATTATTTATTAGAGTAAAGAATATTTTTGTTTCTGACCTTTTTTTTTCGCAGACATTTTCGATCTCAAATAATGAAAAATACATTAAAGCCCCTGACCTTTAAAAAATGTGGACATTTATGTCCTTCCGTTGAATTCAGCCGTTTGCACTGAACGGAAAAGGTTGAGCTGGCAGAGATGACACTGAGGTGGTACGTAACAGATGCCAGGTGGCATGGAGCATTTCGTAACAGGACGTATAAGTCCTTGGAGACGGAGCATTTCGTAACAGGACGTATAAGTCCCTGGAGACGAAAACGACACCATTTCGTCTCCTCCCGCCCTTTTCTTCTTCCTTCATCCCTTTTTCCTTCCATTCTTCTTCCTCAGCCCCTGCCTCCATCACCGCCGCACAGCCGCACCTCCGTCAACCACCATCAACGCCGGCGACCTCCTCTTTCTTCTCTTTTCGCGTCTTCTTTCCTTTCTCACTCCCTTACTCCCATTAATCTCTCTCTCCTCACCCTCCTTCCACCCACCGTTCGTCCGCGACAACTTTCTCGGCGACCCACTACCGCCGCGCCGCCGCCTCTCTGCAAAAATTAGTCTCAAATCTCGAGGGGTTAGGGTTTTTCTCCGCACCAACAATAATGAACAGTGTCAGATCGGGATCCTCTTCTGCATAAATGACACTCTCATTAACGACGAGCTTCGTTCGATCCTGGCGATGGTTTCACATGCTTGCTCGAATTGGACCTTGCCCAGTCCGTTTCGCGGTCGTTCTATCCTGGTGTCACCGATTCCGACCTTGACGTCATTGCCAATGGTTTCACATGCTTGAGGGTCCTCAATTTGCATAATTATAAAGGTGAACTCTTTTTTCCTTTTTTTTTCCATGTTATTTTTGTTTGTTTTGCGAGAAAATCGTTGAAATTGATCTTTGGGATGTTGCTTTTCTTCTGATGGGGAGTGAAAATTTCAATGAGATTCACATGGAATGTTTTTTACTTTTTTCCTTCATAGATCAAGGAGAAGGACACTGAGTGGTTTGTCAAGTTCTGCGTTCCCTGGTGCAAGCATTGGTAATTGATTCATTCATTCTCTTAACTGTTTTTATATTGTTGAGCTAAGAGTGATTTCTAAGCTGTAAAATGATGATGCTTATTATTACAATAAGAACTTGGGGACGTTGTGGGATGATTTAGGAAAAGCAATTGAAGAAACCGATGAAATAGAGATTGGGGAAGTGGATTGCGGTGATCATCAAAGGAGCTTTGTGGCATATGCTTATAATATAGTGTCGCATATTTCTTAAAATCTCATGCTATGTTTGAGTTTACTATGCACTCTGTTTCTACATTTATGAGTTCAATGATTGATATATTTTGTTCTTGTAAAATTCTAAATTGCATTTGACAGTTAATTGAGTATCAACACTGTCAAGACACAAGTGCGTGAATGGAGGAAAATATTTTTAAATAGTCTTGGATTATTGGATATAATTTATGTGTGATTCTTTACTGCTTTATCTAATTATCTAAGCAGCCATGAATGAAGAAAGGTATTCTTTAACTCAATGAAAAACATCATGGCTTTTTTCACTATCAATTATTAACTGATTTATCCACTTAATTATTTATTTGTTTTACTTGCTGGATGCCTGTATTATCTATTCCCCATTGCACTCTCACCCCATGTGTTAACCAACGTTTGAGGGAGTATTAATAGATCGAATTTTAAGTTTACATGTTTTTTGAATTGCCAGATTCAAGGAATGTTGATTCATTGAAGAACTTTGTTTTGGAAAAAGCTGATAAGGCAGCAACAAATGCACAAGCACAACAACTAGATAGTGATAGAGAACTATAACTACTTTTTGAGGTATATCTTTTGCTTCAGCTTTATTTTTATATTCTCTGTCTGGACCCTCCAGTGTTATCCCTCGACACATGAAATATTTTTTGACAAATTGACCTTTGGTGAAGGCTGGCAAGAGAGAGAGACTAATGGGAGTAAGGGAGTGAGAAAGGGAAGAAGACGCAAAAAGAGAGGAAGGAGAAGGTCGCCGGCGTTGATGATGGCTGACGGAGGCGCGGCTGTGCGGCAGTGATGGAGGCAGGGGTTGAGAAAGAAGAATGGAAGGAAAAAGGGACCAAGGAAGAAGAAAATGGCAGATGGGGGAGGAGACGAAACGGCGTCGTTTTCGTCTCCAGAGACTTATACGTCCTGTTACGAAATGCTCCGTCTCCAGGGACTTATACATCGTGTTACGAAATGCTCTATGCCACCTGGCCTCCATTACGTGCCACCTCAGCGCCACCTCTGCCAGCTTAGCCTTTTCCGTTCAATGCAAATGGCTAAATTCAACGGAAGGACATAAATGTCCACGTTTTTCAAGGGTCAGGAACTTTAATGTATTTTTCATTGCTTGAGGACGAAAATGTCTGCGAAAAAAAAGGTCAAGGACAAAATTGTCCTTTACTCTATCTATTATTATCTATCTATTTATCTATGTATTTATCTATCTATCTATTATTTATTATATTTTATTAAAATCAGATTTCTTTAGCTAATAGCATAGTTGACATAACATGTTCTTAAATGTGTTTTTTGATTTATTTTTTTATTTATTTAAATATGTTAATTAATTAATTATTTGAGTTATTAAAATAAATATCAAATTATTTAATATTTTATTTGACTATATTGATGATAACTAATTAATTATATTAATGATTTGATTTGACTAAAAAAGTAAATTATTTTTTTAATTTATATTAATTTTTTTATTTTATGTATTTTAATTAATAATTTGTAAGAATGTCATAATTAATTATTTATTTGATTTGATTAAGATAAATATCTATCAAATTATTTAGTATTTTATTTTAACACACTAACTATAATTATTTAATTAAATGGAATAAATTAATTGAATTTGTTTTAATTTATATTTATTTTTTTGCCTACTTTAATTAATGATTTTGATAAGTGTTATAATTTTTATATACCATATTTATAAGGGTTTTTTTTAGCTTCTCAAAATTCAAAATTATATATAACTAACATTTATTGTGAGACAATAAAGTAGGATACATATAATTGTAATTTCAACCTGATTATACATACATTTATATTTAAAGCATATTTTGATATGGTGAATGCTATCCTACCCTTTCTAAATTAACATGTAAGTTATCCTCTCTGATGTGTTACATTTTAATTGGGGGTTTATTTTAACCTGAGTTATCTTCTCCGCTCTTTCATCGGCGTTGCGCCTCCTAAGCATCACAATTTCATTAGTGTTTCGTTTTCTCTTCCCAAATTATTCTTCTAGAAAAAGTACTCCAACTCTCTCTAATTGCTTTACTCCTTTCCACTCCTTCGTCGTTCTCATTACGCCTCCCAAGCATCACGGTCTCGTTGGTATCTTATTTTATCGTCCCAAATCATTCTTTCAGAAAAGGTACTTCAACTCTCTCTAATTGTATTTACTCCTTCCCATTGTACTCCTTCATCGTCGACGTTACGCCTTCCAAGTATCACCGTCTCATTGGGTGTCTTATTTTCTCTTTCCAAATAATTCTTTCAGAAAATGTATTCCAACTCTCTCTAATTGCGTTTACTCCTCCCCACTCATTTGTCGTCGTCATTGTGTCTCCTAAGTATCACTGTTTTATTGGGTGTTCCATTTTCTTCTTCTGTCTCATCGTCTTTCAAGATATTATTAACTCTCATGAGATTAAAGTAACTAAGGTTAAAATAAACACCCAATTAAAATATGACATACTTTGCATCTCTAGCAACAATAAGCTCCTCCAAGTTATTAGGAGTGCCGATATCTATATGTATCAATATCTCGTCTTCTATAGTGAGATTGTACTCACTCCTAATTACTCTTAGAAGCTGATACACTTTACATATGGTTGGTCTCTCCTTTGCAGTTAAAGAAACACAATTGCAAGCAAATTTCAGAAATTGCTCTCAAGTATTTTCAAGTGACTGACTTCAAGGTTACTCAAATAGCAAAAAAAGTAAAAAGCATAAACGAGTAGCAAATTCTAAATGACCAAAGTTTCTAAATAATATCATGTTTCCTTTTTCAATGCAAATTTGATAAAGCGGAATTGAACTTTCATAATTTTTTCAAACACAATTAGACATGATATAGGTGATGCAAAAATATATTCTAGAAAGACAACCCAAGCTGAAAAAACCAAATAATAGGATATTGTGTTGTCTCATAAATAAGAGCCAACAACTGAGTCGTTAAGGATGAAGATATATAAACATTTTTTCAGAAGCTGCTTATGTTCTTTGATTGCTTTCCATTCCTTTGAATGTGCACTTTGATAAGTCTATAGTCAGGATCATATTATAAAAGACTCAAATAACTCTATCTATTTTTAGTAGGGTAATGCTACGGTTTTTTCTTCACTTGCTGAAATGTGTTGGAGAAAGGAGAAAAGAACACGTGAAATGTTGGTTCTCCCTTGTCTGACAGGTGCTGTGACCTTTGCAGAGTGATATGAAATGTAAATAAGACTGTAGTTTATTAATTAGAGTTAGTTTTGCATATAATAATAATTCTTGAGCTCATTTTTTGAATAAAAAATAGTGTTGACTTTAAAATTTTATGAAACTTATCATGATAATAAATAGAACAACAAAAATAATATATAAAAAAATGAGAGTTTTTTATTCAACAAAAAATGAGCTTAAGAATTATTATTATATTCAATTTTATAAAAACTGAGAACACTCTTACTTATTTATTATTATTAAAACAAAAATTATAATATTAAAACATCGTAATATTAAAACAAAATTATTATTATTATTATTATTATTATTATTATTATTATTATTATTATTATTATTATTAACGAATGTTATAGCATTAAACATGATTTTAATCTTTTAAAAATCAAATATATTATTATTATTATTATTATTATTATTATTATTATTATTATTATTATTATTTATAAAACCATAATATTAAATAGACCAAAATAATTTGATTATTATTATCTGCAAAAATAAAATTATTCTTATTAGCATCAGCAACAACAATATCAACTTAACAACTCAATATATTCATTAATAACACCAACTAAATATTTTAATTTAAAAAATACAAAAAAGTTTCTGTTACGTCAACAATAACAATAGAATATTTAAAAATAAATATATAGATTTTTAATTATATTTAACATAAGAAATGGAATATTCAATAATAAAAATATAAGTATAAAATATATATAAAGAATGAAATATACTTAATGGGAGTAATTTGACCGTGTCAAAAGCTTATTTAAAAAATTTTTGAAAAAATGGTGAGAAAACGTTTGAAATTATTATTATTATTATTATTATTATTATTATTATTATTATTATTTATTGTGTTTTTGTAATAATTCTTATTATTAATTTTTTTTGTTAATCTCACACATTTACAAAGAAAGAAAAAAATTAATTTTAAATTTGACTCACATTTCATATCATTCTGCAAATGCCACAGTAACCAATAACAGACTAATATTTCACGTGTTCTTTTTTTCTTCTTCTAACACATTTCAGCAGGTAAAGAAAAAATCACTTTTCTCACCATAATATTGACCTTTTTATTTTTTTACAATAACATCCTCAATTTCAAAATCCAAAACATCTGCATTGGCATAATATTTTCAGTGAGTCTGAGTTGAGTTTTACTGTTTAAATTTACTAAAGTTACACAAATTTATGTAAATTCTTAAGAGTTTGATAATCTTATTTCATATTGGAGTAAAAATACAATGAATCATTTCAATTATAAACCACCAAAAATGATCTATTTTATATATTCTAATTATTGAAAATCAATAATATATGAAATTACTAAAACCTCTTCTTTCAAAGAAATTATAGACAACCTCAATAAAAAAGGATTGTTTTTAACTTGTTTTTTTCTAAAATTAAACACATAAAAATATAAAAAAATTAATCTCTATCTCAAAAAACGTGGTCTCATAGAGGACATGTATTGTAAAGTCGACTGTGCACAGTAATTTCTTGTATATAAAATGCCAATAAAAAAAGTTATATGATTAATCAAAATGTGACATTTTAGAATAACAAAAGATAGACAAAATTGCTACATTTAAATTCAATGATGTCACAAGAGAAAAAAGAACGGAAGATGTATATAATGGGTGAGTGCCAATAATATTAAAATTTGGTTTGAGAATTGGATACAACAAAATGTTAAGGGGTTATATAAAAATAAGTGATATAGATTATTCTTTGCTATTATTTGGATTATCTGACACAGTAGAAATATAAACTTTTTTGAAAATAAAATGTCTGATACTAATAGCAGTTAGTAGCATGTTAATGCGCTTGTAAATTAATGGAGTGTAATAAAAAAGAAGAAATATGATAGATTCGGGTTAAAAAGGATGTGTAGGAAGTTAATGGGATGTGGACTTGGTGGTATATAAAATATATATTCCTACATGTAATAATTTTATTGTTGGTGGTTACTTTAAAAATTTTCATAGTATGATAAAGTGTTTTATAGGAGAGAATGTTATTGAAAAATTTGATGGTGAAACTATTATTACAAGTACGAATTATTGTTTCATTTTTCATCAGAGGAATTACTGGCTAAAGAAGAGGACATTGTGATATTTATTGATAACAAGAGTATACTAAAGTGGCTAAATGAGAAGAAAAGTACGTCGTGAAAGCAATGAAACTTAAAAAAATAAAACTCATAATATAAAGTATTTAATACAAAATATTAGGATAAACAATAGGAATACGAGATTTTAAGGTAAGAAAGGAATGGGAGAGTGTAGCTGTGACTATTGGGGGAAGTGGATTACATAAATATAAGTGCATGGCAATGAAAGTGGGATGAATGAAGCGAGTCGGCGAAATTAGAATGACATGAGTGGTTAGCATGATGAAATCATTTGGGAGAAAATTAAAATAAAGCAAACACAACGTTTGGAGTACTCAACAACAGATATGAAGAGATTTATTCGTGTTTTCTCATATAATGTCACTCATTATTTGTTTGTTTGAAAGTCTGTAATGTTTTCGTTGTAAGTTTTTAGATTTTTTAGTGTGATGTGCATTTGGTTTAATTTGGATTTATCCTTAATGGCATTACCAAAGAGATAATTCACAAATTAAATCTTTTCTCTTCAACTTGGATCAAGTTTTACAACAATGATGTAAAAAAAAGTAAATTAAAATTTAAAATAAATGAACAAAATAAATTAAAATAAACAAATAAAAAGAATAAAATGAAATAAAAGAGAAAGTTAAAATAATAAAGATAAAATGAACAAAAAAAAATTGACTCCAGACACTCAAATGCACTTGCACTCTATAGATTTTCTTAGCGTTAATCTTCTGTTGTTCATTTTATCTTCGTTATTTTAACTTTTTTATTTTATTTTATTTTATCATTTTTTATTTATTTTAATTTATTTTGTTCATTTATTTTAAACTTGGATTTACTTTTTTTGGTAACTTAAACTTGGATTTACTTATTATTTCAGTTATAATTCTTATTTATTTCATTTTTTTTTCTTCTTATTATTCTGTTTTACGTTGTTTATCTTTTTTTCAAATATTTTATTTTCAAGTTTTACCTTTGCTTTATTTATTTTCTTTTTTTATAATTTATCATAAATATTTTGATGTAACTATCTTACCCCATGAGGCCTGTAATTTCTGATTCTTTATGGCGTTTGGTAGTGCGCATAAGATTAGATATATGAAAAAATAAAGCGTAGATAATGAATTAGTTGAGAAATTAGCCTAAAAGCGTTACCAACCATTAACTCAGTTTTTCCTTCCTCTTTTTCAAAAGTATAGTTTTTTTTCTTTCTCTCGATTCAACCGAACCAAACTTTCCCTACTCAAATCTAACCCTGATCACTTCTCCTCTTAGCACTGTTTGGGACCATGGTTACACCTCTTCAAGTATGCATTGATGTTGTGTTGAGGTAAGGAGAAGTCACGAAGTCTTATACACCGCCTCACCCACTTCCTTTTCTTCTAGTTAATAAATTTAGTACTTCTCATTTTCTTTGAACCAAAATACGCACAAACGAAGGAGAAGAACAGAGAAGGAAAGCAAAACGAAACTGAAAAGGAAGGAAGAAGCCATCTGCAGCAAGAAGGAAGGCGCCCCACCTCTCATCATTTGGAATCTTTGAAGTTCTTTACTGGGTGAGAACCAACAACTCTCCTTCTTCCTCTTCTTCAGATTCAAATTCTGTTCTCCCTTTTATTCCACTTCTGCCATTCTAATTCCAATTCTTGCTAGAATAGTAGTGACCATAAGCAAGAACTCTTCCCTTGTTTGAGTTGAGGTCGGCCATTCGTTCTTGGAAGAGAGGCCAAAGCTCCAACTCCGTACGGTTAGGGTTCTGATTCCAGAAAGAAGTAAAAATAAAATTTCCAACCTCAAAAGAGGTAAGGGTTAGAATGATGGATAATGGGTAATTGATAGATGCAATTTCTTATTGAAGGTGATAAGTTGATAAGATTTTTGTTGCTGAAATTCTGTTGATTGGTTGGTTTATTATCGTTAGAAGAAGTGCAGAATTCTAATGCTTTAAAGTGTGTGCTTGTATGATATAAATCATGGTGATTTCTGATAGGTACATGGAACTAAGATTTTGGGGTAGGGTTATGATATAATTTAAGTAGATATGGTGATGAATAAGAGAAATGGTGGATTAGTATAAGTTGAAAACCTAGAGGACTAAATTTGGTTAGTGAAATTGAGAAGTCTTGCTGCAGAAATTTCTAAACTGTTTGAGCAACAACTTAAAACAAAAACTGGGAATAATCTGGACATGATTTTCAAATCAACCCATTTTCTAACAAATTCCTATAAGTCAAGATTACTCCATAAATATTTCAGGAAATTTGGCCTAGTGGTTTGGAAGATATGAATTTTTGAAGTTTAGTGGTTGCTGCAGAATTTTATGGTTTTCTGGTTCTACAGTACCACCTTACAGACGCTATAACTTTTGATTTCAATAGAATTTTGAGTTTCTTTCAAAAGGATTTTAAATATCTATCAGTATATTTTAAGTGAGTACAAGTTTCATGTCCATATCTATTTTTTAGACTTAAATAAGTCACTTGAAAGATGGGTTGTTTGCTAGAAACTATGAACTGATTTATGAAAATAGGGCACCACTTCTAATTGCTAATTAATTAATCAAATGAAGTGATATGAACCTAAAACTTGTGAATTCTGAAACTTAGGAGTGTTTATTGTAATCTCACCAAGATTTAGAAGTAACGAATTAGAATTAAAATTATTGTGGAATTTATAAAAAACACTGCTGCTGTCTGTTCTTTTCTGAATCTTTGTAAATGCAGTAGCAGAATTCTAAAACTTGTAATCCAAATTTAGAAAAACTTAACTCAAAATAAAGATTAGGACCTCTAGAGTTACCTTACCAAGAGAAATAGGTCGTGTATAAGTATTCACAACATAAGAACTACATAGCAAAACAGCAAGGTGCTGCCCCAAAAATCTAAGGACAGCAGTCTTAGATTTTCTTCAATATCTAGTTTCAAACTGACTAGAAAAATATTATTTCTAAACTTTTAGAAACTTGAGTTCAATACGAACATGTGGACATAAAGTTTGCTCAAATCCGAGTCCGTTTGTTACATTAACTGTTAAATAGAAAATTGGTCGCCAAGAAGATTTTAGACTAAACAAGCCTAGGAAATGAATAAGGATGTAAGTTGCCCCTAGGAAGGTTTAAAGTTAAAAAGTTATGCAGAGGTATACTTAGTAACATGGTGATGTGGAGGTATGCTTAGTAATACGGTGATGCGTAGGTATGCGTATTTATAAGGTGATGTGGAGGCATGATGAAAAGAAAGAAAATGAAACCATGAATGGATAATGATTCATGAGAACTGTTTGTTTGAATGGGCCTTTGCGCCAAAGTGTTAATGCGGGAATGTCCGCCTAACTGATAGCATAATATATGATTGAATGGGCCTTGTGCCAATTTGCTAATGCGAAAATACCCGCCTAATTGATAGCCTGAGATTGCTAATGCGGGAATGTTCGCCTAACTGATAGTACTGTTCCTTACTGTGATACACATTGAAATATTATTATAATGAGGCCTAATTGACACCGGTAACCGTGATGCCAAGGTGTCTAATTGACACAGTAAATGGACCATATTCAGGGTTCACTCCGAGTAATGTCGGGTTGCGGGTAGACAACCGACGCATGAGCTCATGGCCTGCACTAGGAACAAGCATGCATCATCTTGTTTGCGTATATGTATTTTTTGTGAATTATTCACTGCTATTTTTCTGTTTGTCTATGCTATCTACTTATTATATGTATATTTGTGCCTTGAGTCTCTGTGCTTGTTCTTTTTCTCTGCTTCACGACAATTTAGAGATAAAGACCCTAGGTTCCCCTTTTACCTTGCTGAGAACTCTAGGTTCTCACCCTTCTTCTCTTTCTTTCTCCCCCTCCCCAGATGGGTTCGGCAGAGGAGTCCGTTGAGTTCTGGGTTTCGGTTCATTGCCCACGTTTCGATCCCGACATGTCATACATATTCACTCTAGTTGGAGGCCATTTCGGAGCTTGACCTAGTTGACTTTTTACTCCTTTTGATGATCAATAGTATTATTTTCTCCTCACTTTTGTAGTACTTTTAGAGGGGTAGGACATCTTAGTCGTTCGGTTCCAGTTTAGAAAATCCATGTGAGGGTTGGGACTAACTTCTTCTTTTGTATCTGTACATATAACTTCATGTGATACTCGACTTTTAATAGATGGCACGTATTCTTAAACTTAACTCATGTGTATATTTGTATATGTAGTAATCAAAAGAGAGAGAGAGAGAGAAGCACGTGGGGGGCACATGCCCCCACTTAATCTCCTTTTTTCTCTTCCTGAACTCTCTCGAGCTCCCTATCCTTCTCTATCTCTCGTTTTTTTTCATTCTTTCATACAAGAAACAACAAACCCTCTCCCTCCCTTCATCTTCAATTCTATCCTATCTTCTTCATTTCAAAAATTTTTATTTCAACCACAACACACTAAATTTCATTTTATCCTTCTATTTTATCGCCATTTTAATACATCATTTATAACCAAAGAGAAATTTTAGTTTTTACAATCCTAAATCAAAGAGTTCATCTTAATGAGTAAAGGAAGCATTCAACTTTTTAGTTTCAGTTATTATTGAGACTTTAAGGTAACTCTTTGACTCAATAATTAGCTATATCTCCAATTTTTATCATCTCTATACATGTGGATATAGCAAAATCTAAATTAGAGTTATTAAGATTAGGAAATTTGGGGCTTTTTATCAAAGTGAGTAAGATTATTAGAGACACCATGGGCTTTTATATAACTGGAACCACCTATGATGAATGTCTATAAAGTGAACTACGATGCAAGCATTTTTGAAAATCAGCAATTAGCTGACTTTGGGTGTATTATTAGAGACAACATGGAAATTTGGATAAAAGGTTGTTCTGCCAGTATGCCTCTTTCTAGTGTTTTCTGTTGTGAGTTTCATGCTATTTGGAGAGGGCTTATTATGGCTTGGGATTGCGAGTGCAAAGAGGTCATATGTGAAACTGATAATCTTGATGCGTTTCTTCTTGTTTCGCGAGACACAACCAGCATGATTAGGACTAATTTTGATCTGCTTGACAAAATTAAAGAGATGCTCCAGTGTAATTGGACAATTACGGTAGTACTCATTCAACGCACAGCAAATAGAGTGGCTGATTTAATGGCTAAGACTGCTGCTTTTAACAAGTAGGTGTACTTGGAGTGGTTGCTGTCCCCTAATAGTTTAGACATTATTATTAGAGAGGAGTCCTACTCTTTCTCTTAGATAATTTTTCTTTATGTTATTTTCAGTCACAAAAAAAAAATGAGTAAGATTATGTTGTATAAATTATAATAAATTACATGATATATAAAAAAATGAAATGAATAAGAAGAAAACAAAATGAAATAGAAGAGATAGAAGACTACAATAAAATAAATTCAGTGTGAGAGCTTTTTTTTTTTTATAAATTTCATATCACATCCGTTTCAATAATAATAAATAAAAATACGTCAACTTGATATCTAAAAGAAAATGATAAAATAAAATCATAACACAGTTCTAAAGTAAAAGCTTACATTAGACCATACTATAGTCACAAAAAAAAATTAGACCATAATATCATTGTACAACACAAATCGAAAGTAATTTTACACTACAATATACTACACAAACAGGTAAATGACTTAAATTTAAATACGAATTTTATTTATGCATACATGATAACACCATGGTTTATAAATGCCTCATGGATAACATATCATATATTGCTCTGAATAATGAGCACGGAAGTTGGAGAGTATGTGGTGATTTGTGTCTACGATAATTGCCTTCTTGTGACGACACCTCATAGGAAGAAAAAGAATTGTTGTAAAAGCTACCCAATAAAAGAGTAATTGGTAAACAAATGATATTTTCTTCTAGCATATATGGTCTTTTATAGTGGTAAAATAAAAATAGAAGGAATAAAATTTTGTAATTTTATATTAGGAATAGAATTTGATATTTATTCTAATAAAATTAAATAACTAATTAGTTATAACTCATGTATTTAAATAAATAAAATAAAAATATTTTTAAGAATTAATCAAATCAATTAGTTGATAAAAATAATTAGTATAATTGATTTAATTTGATTCATTGAATTCAAAAAAATAAATTAAGAAATAATTGATTGAATTAATTAGTTAAAATAATTGATTGAATTAATAATAATACACGGGTAATTGAAATAGTTTATATACGAGTTTTTCAAGTTATTATTATTATTATTATTATTATTGGATAATAAATAAGAATTAGAAATATATCAATATTTTTAAAATTAATATAATTAAAATGACTAAAAATATTTAAAATTAATGTGCCTTATTAATATCATAAAATTTGATCATTTTATAATTAGAATCAAATATTCTTATCATGATTACTACGACCGGTGCCATTATCATATCATTATTATTGTTGTTATTATTATTATTATTATTAAAATAATTAAAAATATTTTCAATTGATATATAATTGATAAGTAGTTTAATAATGCATTAAATATTGATTTGATATAATTATAATGAAGATATGTTTTTAAATTAGTATAATTATGTATTATTCGTTAAATATTAATATAATATAATTATAATAAAGATATTTTTTATAAAATAATTTAAAATAGAAAAAAATGCATTCATTTTGGAAGAAAAATCCAATTTTAATATATTAAGTAGATTAAATACGCCTCACATCATTCATGTACACTTTTAAATTTTCTATTTTATTTATATTGGATTTTATTTCATTGTATTCTATTTTCCTTTTTATTTACATTGTGAATTTCTCATTATTAAGAAACAAAAATCACCTCAATACTCTAATCAAATCAAACAAAGGCACCTCCATGTATCAATTTCATTCTATAGGCAGTTTTCTTTTTGAACCGTTTCTCTTTTGTGTTTTTTTAACCTCTTACAAGGAGAAAAGAATAACAATAAACCGTCACAGAAAATCCATTTTTTAGGAAAAGAAAGTCCAACCCAATCAATCCTTGCATTTGCACAGAGGTTATGTGAGGCGCCAAGCCAGCCATGAAGAGCCCCTCTGAAACCAGCCTGTCCCACCATTTCTCCACAGCTTGACTCCTTAATCACATGTCCCTCAGATTTTACACAGAAGGAATAAAGAAATCTCTGTATACATGTTGATCTGTATACTATAATTCCCCTTCTAAATAACATCATGCAAAGAAACTTTTTTTTTTCAATGCAAATTTGATACAGCGGACTTGAACTTTCATAATCTTTACAAACACAATTAGACATGGTATAGGTGATACAAAAATATATTCTAAAAAGACAACCCAAGCTGAAAAAACCGAATAATAGCATAACTAAACATAGGATATTGTGTTGTCCCATAAATAAGAGCCAACAACTGAGTCGTTAAGGATGTAGATGTATAAAGATTTTTTCAGAAGCTGCTTATGTTCTTTGATTCCTTTCCAATGCGCTTAGATGAGTCTATAGTCAGGGATCATACTATGAAAGACGCAAATAACTCTATCTATTTTTATTATTTTACAATAACATCCTCAACTTCAAAATCCAAGACATCTGCATTAGCATAATGTTTTCAGTGAGTTTGAGTTGAGTTTTACTATTTAAATTTACCAAAGTTCCACAAATTTATGTAAACTCTTAAGAGTTTGATAACCTTATCTTATATTGGAGTAAGAACACAACCAATCATTTCAATTATAAACCACAAAGAAAGATCTATTTTACATATTTCAATTATTGAAAATCAATAATATATAAAATTACTAAACAACCTCTTCTTTCAAAGGAACCATAGACAACCCCAACGAAAAAAAATTGTTTTCAACTTGTTTTTTCTGAAATCAAACACATAAAAATAAGACGAATTAATCTCCATCTCAAAAAACATGTCTCATAAAGGACATGACCTGCTCATTATCACTCATGTTTCTTGGAAGACTACGCATAATGTGATATGAGGAGCTGAAAAAGAAATCCTTTGTAAGGTCGACTATGCATAGCAGCTTCTTGTATCTAAAATGCCAATGAAGAAAATCATATGATTAATCAAAGTGTGACATTCTAGAATAACAAAAAATGAGGCAAAACTGCTGTGTTTAAATTCAATGATGGCAGGAGAAAAAAAAACACCTAGCACAACACAATCATAACCTATTTCTGTATTTCATCATTGACAAAACCCAATCAAAATAATTTCTCCACAACAAATCTATCTGTGCCACTCTTTTATAGTTATTTTAAATATATTCGGGTCAAATAGGAGGAATGTATCAAGAAATATATTCGGGTTTTTACGGTATTCTCAGCTCGACAAGCCAAAAAATAATTCGTTATGGATTTGAGTTCCATTTAAAGATCTACTGCAGCCTAATGGGTTACTACATATACAGAGCGGAATTCGAATATCTACACATGCTGAAATAGACAAATGAACTGACCACCCAACTAACCCAAATTAGTTTTAACTAAGATGAAATACTATATCATTATTGTTAACAAGTCGAATTAAGTCTAAGTTCGTACTTCGTAGTAAATGCAAGGATTGACAACCATTCGTTTGATTGCTTCTTCGGAGAAAAAACCATTTGTTATGATATAATTTTTGTTTTTTGCAGTACATCCATGTTTATGCACCTCATCAACCTCTCATGAGACAAATATGGAGGACAGAAAATAAATAAATAAATAAAAGCGTGGGAGCCATCAGCCATGTGATGTGAGTTTATCACTGAAGACCATACACAAGGAGAGCTCCAACAGCACCAACACCAGCAACAAGCCCAATAATAACTCCAATAGGAGGCAAGTTTCCTCCAATGGCTTTTCCAGTGTTAACATCATATTTTGCAAACCTCTTCTTTGGTGCTTGACATTGCGGACAACTGTATGTGTCCGGCTACAAACCAAAGTGAGTCACAAAAATAATCAGCTTCTTCTTAAATCCAACTTTTATGGTTGAAATTAAGATAACACGATCATTTGTCCTAGAAGTTTAAGTTATGAACTTACTTGCTCCTCGAATGGTTTCTGTAAGGTGTATATGTATCCACAATCGAGGCAAATGTGAGTAGCTCTAGCCTGCATGGTTATATGCAATTTGTTAACGGCTCAATATACAAATCATGTCATAAAACCAATTGCCTCAAACGTTTAAATAAAAAACGTATGAATAGTTATATTTCTACACTTTTTTGTACAACAAATTCTTTTAATAAGTTTGTATACAAAATTGGAATTCCTTCTATTTTCTGGGTTTAAAAAGTGTAGATTTTTAAGAGAGGGAATCTTATGATATGTTGTGAATCTCTTGTGAAAATCAACCACACCTGAACGTATTTTTAAAGATTATTTCCCCCCCCCCCCCCCCCCCCCCCAATTTTCATGCTTTTTACTTTTAGAAATCAACAAAAATTGATCTCTACCTTATTTTGTTGTAAAATCATTCGTCCCAAAAGATTAAGTTAACAGGAAACACGAATGACTATATATCTAATAAAAAAGCAAATTAAAGGCATGTTGGAATGCAAGTAGGTAATAGAAAGAAAATGATTATGATTTTGCCTTTTGAGCCTCAGTCAGTTTTCTTCCAAAGGCAGGAGGAGCTGGCCGCTTTGGGAGTCTCTTAACATCTACTTCAGCACCTCTTTATAGAAAAGAAACAAGAAGATCACATGAACACCAGAGAAATAATTGATTGAATTGAAAGAACAAGTTTAGAGAACCTGCTGACAACAAAGTAGACAGAGTCAGGCTTAGCTTGAATTGCAGTTTTGGTAAATCCAAGCTTATCTGCAGGCCACAATTCATCTCCAAAGAAACTACTTGTATACAGAACTTGATCCCCTACCTTCAACCCTGCTCTTGCTGCATTCCCACCACCTTCAATACCCTAGAACACAATCCATGTAAGACATCATGAAACTATGAATGAGACAAGAAAAGTGACTCAGGTGCAGTTAACTTCGTTGAAGTTAATAGTTGAGAGCAGGTAAATGATAATTTAGTCAATGCTGTCAAATTTAAGGACTCTCAGCTATTGACTTTCCATGAAGTTATTCGCACCTTGAGATTTCAGGGATGAGAAATTATATTACTAACAGTGATGAGAACACCACCACCAGGCTTTTGGCCCAAGGTGAGACCGAGTGGCTTGTCAACTTCAACCTCAATCTGCTTTGAAGCGCCAGCAGTTCTTGCAGTGATGTCAAGTCTTCTTCTCGTAGCCTTCTTGTTGTTATCAACAAAGAAGGAGTGTGAGAGAGACCTTTTGGCTTCGTGAAGTGAGAGGCCTTGTAAGGATGTTGGAGTCAGAACTGTCTTGGAGTTCTTGATGGTTGTGCCGGTGAAGGTGGTGGCAGAGCCTGCTGCTACCACTGCTGTTGCTGACATGGCTCCGGTGTGTTAATTAGTGAACAAACAGGAACTACAACCAACCGTTGCTTCTCAAATCTCAATATTACTTCCAATGCTTGTGCTCTGTGTATTTCTTGCAGCTGCGAATTATGATCAGAGAAAATGCTTCATATTTTTTTTCCCGGAAGAGATAATATATGATTGGTGGTGGACAAGAGGACAGCAAGCCTATGGCTTTGAGCCATTGAATTTTTTTGTTCTTTTTTATCTTTTCTTCCCCTCTTTTTTCAATTGGCAGAAAATGTGGTTTCTTGGTAGCTTTTTGAAATTCCAATCGCACATAAGCCCAAAAAATAACGTGTTTTTTCGCTGAAAATTATTAAACGAAATTACCTTGTAAAGAATATTACAAAATATGTTAAATTTTTAATAAAAAAATTTACAATTTAAATTCAAAATATAATATTTTGATATAAAATTGAAGTATTAAATATTTTATATTTATGTAAAACTAAATTTTAATTTACTAAAATAAAAATATCTTTAACAACTCAAAAATAAACAAAGGGTAAATGTGGGTAAATACTAAATAATTTGAGAGATGTTACCCAAAACCAAGATAAGAAAAATATTAAAATTGAATGGTTTCTTGCAAATAAAGTCAAGTGAACCCTTTTGGAGCAGAATAGTACTTAAAAGTTAAGATAGGGTTCAAACGACACCGTTTTTGGCAAATAGATTAAAAATGCTCCTATAAAACATAGACTCATAGTAGTGGTTCGCCGTTTAGCTCAGTTGAGTTGAGTTATTTGTAACTTGTTGAAGAAGAAGAAGATAAAAAATGGAGGAAGTTCAAAAGAGCATAGCGCACCAAATCGGAGGGGTTCAAAACGACGCCCTTCGTTTTGGACTCCAAGGTGTCAAGAGCGACATCGTTGGTTCTCATCCTTTCCAATCTGCCCAGGAATCCGCCAATAGGATAAATGAAGCGATGAAGAAGCAATGCCTGGTCAATTTGTACGGAACTGCGTTTCCGCTGAAGATGGACCTTGACAGGCAAATTCTATCTCGGTATTGTTCACTTCACTTCTCTTTTCTTTTCTGATAAAACCCTACTTTTGTATTTGGAATTAACTGTGCTCTTCTCCATGTGTTGAATCTGTTGCCGTGACACTTTCTTTGTGTGTGAGTTATCTGTGACCTAGTTTTGCATCACTAGTGTTATGAATCTTGTAGACTCTGTCTCCGTGTCATAGAAATTTTAGGAACTTGTATAGATATCTTCATGTTCCTTGCTTATAGGGTATAGGACAATGGTATTGAGATATATACTATAATTTTTCATGTAATATTAATATGAAAACAGCTATTAACATGTGAATGAGAGTAATATTAATTTTGTGGGTGACCAGACTTTATTTACGCATTTGGTGTAGAAATCTTCTGTTAGGTAGTGTTACAGAAAGTTCTAACACTTAAAAGTGTACTCTGTTCTGTTTCTTTTGTATATTGACTGGGATATGGATTGTTTTGTGGCTTTTCCTTACTTTGATTCTTGGCCAATCTGCTTCAATTCAAACCTAAGAACCTGCTCAATACAAGTCCTAAAAATCCTACCCAAAAGTCTTTTCCAGCAGGAAAGGATCAAACAAACCAATCTACCACATTAAAACCCAGCCCAAAATGCAAATATGGCAGGTCCTAGGCTGCATCCACGGAGACCAGCTGGATTGTTCCTACTTCCTAGCATAGAAAGTTTCATGTTTCTGCTGCTCAATGAAGTGATCTTGAATCCTAGGCAGTGAGATAGACATTAAAGAAATTGATAGTAAATTGCAGGATGGGCACTATCACATAATATAGGACTGTAGAAATCAATGAAAAGTGTTTTGGTGACTTATCTTCTGCTATTTTTTGTACAGCATTGGCTGTTTGTTTGTTGGTTTGTTTGTGCCTTGCTACCTGTGGCTCCCTTCCTCAAATGTTGTACTTTGTGTTGGTGGCTATATTTAATTTTTTATATATGATTCTTTGATTCTGTGTAGATTCCAGAGGCCTCCAGGAGTAATTCCTTCTTCCATGCTGGGTTTGGAGGCATATACAGGAAGTCTTGATGATTTTGGCTTTGAGGATTATCTAAATGGTAATGACACAGTTTACTGAATACTTTGGTCTCTAAATGGTACAAGTTTTGCTATGTGTTTTCTTGGTTTACCTGTCTCATTTCATTTAATTGCGGCTGCAGATCCCCGTGAATCAGAGACCTTGCGGCCATTGGACATGCATCATGGAATGGAAGTTCGCCTTGGTCTCTCTAAGGGGCCAGTCTGCCCTAGTTTTATGTAATTGAATCATGGGACTCTAATTACTCAATGAACCTGCATGTCTATTGTTAATCTTGTATTCCTTAAGGATGTTATCAATCTTATGTTGGGTTAAACATTTCATATCTTTCCGAGTGAAACAGGGTTGTCATACTACTTTATGCAAGTGAGATGGGCATTTTCTGTTCCAGCATATCTACTACCCAATTTCTGAACTTAGTGGCCAGTGTGGGGTAATGTTTTTTCTGTTTTAAGGCAATCACAAATGGCCTTTGTCTATTTTAACTGCTTTGATGGTGGTGTTGGTGTTGGGATCTTTCCCTTGTCTTTACCAGCTGCAGCTGGTTTTTGTTTTCGTCCGATTTTGCCTTTCCAAACCATTTTTAACATCCGGTTTAACCAAAAATTCCGTATTAATGCCACTCCCCCAAAATCAATCCAAGTATCCAAACCCATTGAATCGCATCAAGTTCCTTAAGTGATGTTTCAATATGTTTATTTTATTTTAAAGAAAATTTGAAGTTTTAAAATGATTATTTATTTTCGTTATCCAGGTAAATTTAATGCGTTTTTTCAATATTTTGATTTTTAATTTAATGGCTTTTTTAAAGTAAACTGTAAAAGTTGAAAAAGAACATTTTAATGTGTGCACACCCTATTCAGTAATCACCCCCCTTTTTACCTTAACTACACCCTTTTGATCATAATATTAAAATATATTTTAACAAGTATAGTACTCAATTTTCGCAATAGCATTTCTACAATAAACTACCTCTCTTTTCCAGGCTGTATTAATATACTAAAATAATAATAAAGTTTAATTATTCTGTAAGTTTTTATAGTTTTATTAAATTTTTAATTAGCTTCTTATATTTAAACCAAAAGAGAATGGTTTATTTATTGGTTAAGTGTTAAAGGTCCATGAAAAAAAGTAAGGAAAGCAGAGAAAAATTGATGTGTGATAGAGAAGAGAAGCAGCAGAAGAAGATATAGAATGCTGTTATACAGGCGTATCCCATATTTTGGGACACTGAAGTATCTTTCTTTTTGAGGATATGTCACTCCACAACACAATAGAGAAGGGGATAGATGAACAATAAAATAGCAGGTTAGCCTCAAATTCTCCCTGGCTTCCTTTATCTTATTTTATCTAAATTCCAAACAATATTTTCACCTTGATTATGCTAAATTTATTTATTTGCCTTTTTAAGATGAATCCTTCAATTCATTCACATAAATTATTATAACAATAATGTTCCATATCCGTATAAAAAATCTATCCAAGTCATCCAAGCACTTTTTCGTTAACGCGCCCCATCCCCTCCTCCAAGTTACGTGAATATACGCGCGCCCCCCTTTCTCTCCTATCAACGTAACAGATTTACGTAAACCTCTTCTTCAAAGTAACCATTCTTCTTCTTCTTCTCTTCTTCAACGTTAACGATTTCCATTGTAATTTTCGGATCTGCAATCTCTACTACTCGTCGTTCTTCCTCTTTTTTTCTTCTCTTCTGCTCATTGTTCTTCTTTATTGCTCGTCCTTCTTCTTCTTATTTTTCTTCGTTTTTTTCTTTGATTTTGTGCATTTATCTTCTTTATTTTCATATTTCAATATTCTATCAAAACAATGAATGATTCAACTTCAAATCAGTTGAATGAGAGCGTTTTGAATTATTCTTCTGAAACAAATCAAAAAGACGAGGTTTGGATTTTTTTTTCAATCGAATTGAATAGAATGCAATTGTTAAATTGAATTGAATGTACGCATGTGTTCTGAATTGAATTGAAGTCATAATCTCTAAATTATAGACACGTGTTTTGAATTTGATTTTATATCATGGATAATGTTCTTTTCATTTAGTAGTATACAATTGTTTCACCATGAACACGTGTTTGGTTCATTATGTAGAGAGCTGTTTGAATTTGAATTTATATGATGAATAATGTTCCATTCATTTAGTTCTATACAATTGTTTCATCATAATAACATGTTCGGTTCATTTTGCAGACCAGGTGTGTTGTGGATAAACAATCTGTCCCAAAATAGTTTTATTGGTAAAATAAAATAAAATAAAACAGTAAAAACTTGAGAAATGTAGTTTTATTGGTAACACAACAATAAAGTGTTAAGTAGTAAGTACAGTGAAAGCTAAATATAAACTAATTACAACAGAGCTAAAATTATAAAGTAGAGACACAAAACAGTATGCATGTTAAAGTCACTAAACATAAAATCTTTAAACTTATGCAGCCGTTACTAATATTAATAATATGCAAATATTGTACAATCCCTTTTGAATTTCATTAGCTCATCAACACATTTCGCAGATCTAGCAATAACACAGAGCAAAGAAGCTGCATCAATCTTAACAGTTGCATAAAAAATTAACCATTTTTTTATTTTTTATTTTTATTTTTATTTTTTTTTGCAATTTCATTACAAAATAGACTTTATTCAAATGAAAGGCGATAAATATATTTAATGTGTACATATGCTTACGTTATAGCGCGGCTTCTCCTTCTTTGTCACCATTGTCTTTTTTATTTTTTCTGTAAGGACAAAAAATTTGGTCAATAATTCACTCAATACACTGACAAGCACAAGCATGCATATTTTAATCAAGTGAATCAAAACGAGTAACTCCACTGAACCGAGCAACATTTATGTGCTGAATAAAACGTGATAAACATTTAATCATCAATAAAAATATTTTTGCATGCACAATGGCTCAACTGAACACACTAACAATCAAGTGAATCAAAATGACTAACTCCAATGAACTGAACTCCATTCATGTTTTGAATAAAACATAATAAACATTCAATCAGTAAAAAAATATTTTTACATCCAAAAGAACTCTACTGAACACACTAACAATAAAGTGAATCAAATTGACTAACACTAATGAACCGATTAATATATTACTGAAAGAAAATAACAACACATTTTCTATTTATATTCCCTAGTTACGCAATAAAAATGGATTCAGAATAAGTCGATCTACTAAACGAAGCAACTCAATCTACTAAATCTTAAATCAAACTAGGAAAAATGCGAGTTTTGAGAGAAATTAAATGAACATAATAACGACAGTTTTTCTCATACCTTGCGGAGTCTCTATTCTTATTTTGTTTGTTTTTTCTTATTCTTTTTGAAAGCTTGACACGGTTCTGGAGTAGGAGCAGTTTTCGCAGAGAACACGATGGAGGTTTGAGAGATTTTGAGAGAGATTTGAACTTCTCCAATGGCGGTTACGAGGTTGAAGAAGGAACGTTGTTTTATAATGAAGGTGAGAATGAATGTTAAATGTTTAGAGAGTTTGGGCGCGTGAATACACACCCTCATTTAATAGGATTGAGTTTTTTTTTTTGGTGTTGGGCTAGCTTAGATGGACTTAGATGAAAAATTTCATGGATGTGTAGCCCAACTGTTATTATAATATCTTAGTAGCCTTGATTCTTGATTCCAATATGCACTAGCTTAAGCTTTCTCTCAACATGTAAACATCTTAAAACTATTTTAAAAGGGGAATAGATAGTGAAAAATTCAAAACATTGATTCTAGTTAATGCAGTTAAGAATCTATTCTAAAAGAAGACCAACAAAATACAACGTAGAATTGAATATGAGATGGGAAGAAAAAAAGAATTATAGTTTAAATAAAGTGTCACTTCATTTTGAAAACTATTCAATAATTCAAGAGAAAAAAATTACAGCATCAAATCAATAAGAGTAAAGACTAACTTTAAAGTTAGAAGAACCGTGTAATTAGTGTTAATGCAAAAACTATTGCCAAGCTATCAATTTCTTAAAGAGCAGTCAAAGGTTTATATAATTTTGGATTCATGAGTATATTCATGATTCATGATTTTTCTTCTTTATTTACCTTTAAATTTTTAGATCAATTACTAAAAACAAAAGTTAAACTACTTTTAAAGGTGTAACTTTAGATTATTGCTAACACCCATATTGCTACGTTGATATAATATAGTTATAGGCTTGTAACCTTTTTTGTTGTTTAAATTTGTAACATGATTTATTACTTTTTAAAAAAAATTTGTGTATCAATATTTTGAGTTTGATGAAATATCTTATTTTGTAATAATTAATTTTAGTATATTTATATTATGATAATAATAATAATTGTTGAAAAAATAATTAAGATTTTAGAAAAAAGATAGCTCATTGCTTCTAAAAAAATGAGTATAATATAACTAAAAAAAAGTATTAAGCTTTTAGTGGTAATAGTAATGGTAATTAAAATTCAATAACATTACAAATTTAGAGTTACTTTTAGTAGCCATATAAATTGCGGGTAAAATGGTTTTAGCGACAATAATAATAACAAATAAAAGTGAATAACATTATCATCTTAGAATTACTTTTAGTGGCCATATAAATTGTTAAAAAAATGGCCGCTAAAAATTAAAAAAGTCTTTGGCGGCAATTGTATAATTGCCGCTAAAACCTTTTAACGACAAAGCATAAGATGGCTAATGTCTAATTGCCGGTAAATATATTAGCGACTATTTTTTGTTACCATTAAAAGAAAAATAAATGGCCGCTAAAAATGATTTTTCTAGTAATGTTCTTTTATTGTGTATCAACCGTAATTAATATGATTTGCAAATAAAATATATACATCTCAGTATTTGAATTAATTAGTCAAATATCTATTAAGGAATAAAACCTACAAATAATATCATTATATTATATATTGTCTTACAATAAGTAGTATTCTGGCGCCAAAATTCCTGACGTAACGCATTCTGGTATCGTCTCTCTCCTCAAAATATTTTAGGAAAGTACCTTCTTTAGAATTATATGAAAATTAATATTTGGGTTAAGTATTTTTTTCGTCCCTAAGGTTTGAGGTGAAAATCAAAATCGTCTCCGACCTTTTTTTCTTATTAAAATCATCCTCAACGTTACAAAACGTTATAAAATCGTCCTTTTCTACCTTAATTTTATTTTTTTGGACCAAATTACTCTTAACAAATAATAAAAATAATACTAAAAAATAAAAATAAAAACAAAAACAAAAACCCACCCCCACCCCCATCCCGATGTCTCTTCTTTGTTCCCTTCTCATTCCATTCTCCTTCCCCAAAATTCCAATTCTTCTTCCCTTCTTAAACCAAAAATCCTCCACACCCTTACCATTAACAACAGTAACAACTAACAACTAAAAATCTTTCACCCACAAACTAAATTCAACAACACTTTCCTGTTTCTTCCCCATTCCGTTCTCCTTCCCTAAACTCCAATTCTTCTTCCTTCCTTAAACCAAAAATCCTCCAAATCCTTACCATTAACAACAGTAACAACAAAAAATCTTCCACGCACAAACTATGTACTAAAATAAAAATTGCAAATTTCTTGTTTTTATTATTACAAGCAAATTTCTCATCAATACCACTAGTACATATATCTTGGTCATGAGAATCACATAACAAATATATAAAATCTAAAACAGACCACAATGCAAGAATAAATTAAACTCGCTTTATTTAAGTTAATGCATGTTGAAGATATAATAAGGTAAGAATTTGATAATTACGAAGAAGACTAGAATGAGCGAATCATTGGGAAAACAGCAACCTTCGTGAGACCATTGCTGCAATGAAAGCCATTTTTCTCACTGCATGCAAAGTAGTAAGGCTGCCACTTGTTCAACACGAACTTGAATCCTTCTCCTCCTCCTTGCGTTGCTTTAGCCACCCTCTTTGCCTTCTTAATATCGCACTTCATGAAGCTCCACAAATTTGGAAACAAGTACACGCTGTGTTGGAAAGGGTTCGTCGCATTTGGAGCTTCATACTTGAATACTGCATCCATCCACACCCACAACCAACTTAGCTTTAAAATCACAAGAAGAAGGTGGAAAAAGGGGCGGGGCAGAGATGATATGGTGGCAGAAAGAGAGAGAAGAAGAATTGGGATCGTGGTTGGGATGGATACCGAAGAGAGAGGTTGGAAGAAGGATAAGAAGAAGGCGATGGGAGGCCAAAAACTAAAGAGATATAGAGAAGGGGTGGGGTTTTTTTTTGGGGGGATGTTGTTTTGTTTTTATTTTTTGTTGTTTTGTTTTTATTTTTTGTTTTTATTTTTAATATTATTTTTATTAAGTATTAAAGGTAATTTGGTCAATATAATAAAATTAAAGTAGAAAATGACGATTTTATAACGTTTTATAATGTTGAGGATGATTTTAATATAAAAAAAGTTAGAGACAATTTTAATTTTTACCTCAAACCTTAAGGACGAAAAAAGTACTTAATCCTTAATATTTAATGACTAAAATTCTACTAATTATCAATCGTTCTAATAAGTTTAATTTATATTTCTCTTTTATTGTGTATCAACTTTAATTAATATGATTTGCAAATAAAATATGTATATCTCATTGTTTAAATTAATTAGTCAAATATCCATTAAGAAAAAAAAATCTATATGTATAATATATTATATTATTTTACATCAAGTAGCTTTCTAGTAAAAAAAAAAAAATATTGACATAATGCGTTTTGGTATCAATATGCATACCGCTCTAATTTTGGAATATTTTAAAAAGTATATTTTTTGAAATTATAGAAAGATTAACATTTAATAATTAAAATCCTACTAATTCTTAATCATTTTAATAAATCTAGTTATGTCTTTTTTTTATTGTGTATCAATCTTAGTTAATATGATTTGTAAATAAAGTATATCTACCTTATTATTTAAATTAATTAGTCAAATATTTATTAAGAAATAAAATCTACAAATAGTATTGTTCTTGCCTGTACGTTCTGGAAGATAAGTCGGCTCTCAGTGATAGATGATTGCCGAGCTATCGGCCTTCAATGCCGAATTATAGGTTTTGTTAGTCCAAGCTTTTTCTCTAGTAAAGTGTGACTTGTGAACAATGAAAAGAGGGTCTGTACTTGCAAAGGCACTCCAATATTTAAATTAGTATTGTGTTTTAATCATATCCGAAGAAATACTTTACCTTGTTTTTATATAGGGCGAGGTTTTTGTTGGTTACATTTCGAACAATTAGTTCAGTTTGGAAAAGATTTGTAACGTATCTGATCATTGTGCCGTTTAGTCGAACGTTAGGATCGTGGGTATCGTTTGGTCAAGTTATAGCTCGTTAAGCCGAGCTATAATACATGATACTGAGTTATAACTTGTATTTGTAACTGCCATATCAAGTATTATTTTAGAATAATAAAATATGAATAATGATTAAAAGATCTAATTTATTTTTCTAATACTTAAATAATAAGAATTTAAATATATATTTTTAAAATATTAAAAATAAATAAAAATATAAAGCTATTTTTAAATAAAAATTAAAAAATAGTTAGAAATATGAATTAGGATTTTTAATAATTTTTATATAAATTAAATAATAAAAAATAAAATTAAAGAAAAAGAAATATGATAAGAGGAGCTGTCGAGCTCAAAGCTGACGGAGTTTATTACAAATAAGGTTACGTGACGTGCATTAAAACTTAAATATCGGCATTAGGAAGTTGCTTTATCAAGACAGGTGTGTATTTATTAAGTGGCATTCTTATTCCCTCAAATCCTCAATCAACATTGAAGAAAAACGTTGCACGTATAAGTTCTCCAGTAAATCAAATTCAATTAAGTTTAATAATAAAATTTAAATGAATAAATAAAGGTAATAAAAATAATTTTTATTGATGTTAGACTAATTTAATTAGATTAATTGATAAAAAAATTTATATATAATATTTTTTAAAAAATATTAAAATTTATTATTTTTGACCATCAATTAATTATTAATATTTAAAATATAAAATAAAATATATTATTAAATTAAAAAAATAAATTAACAATTAAAATAATAAATTTTAAAAATATTTATCATTTTTACTATTCCAAAAAAAATATTAAAAAATTAACAAATTTTATAATTTATAATTATTAATTAACTATTATTAATATTTTTAATTATATAAAATTATATCTAATAATATAAAATTATTTATTTTTTTATTAATTAAATATTAACTAAATTTTAATAAAAATATTCTCGATATACTTTTTCTATTCTAAATAATAAATACAAACTTCCTCTCTCTGTTAACACTTAGCTTGGTCACAGTCCAAGTCACTATCCACTTTCCCCATCAACTTCCACATCTTCTCATTCTTGTTTATACTTTACTTAACCCCACACAAACACACTCGCACAAAGCCCGCATCCCCAGAAAGGAAGCATGGTGAAGTGGAAGCTTGTGGCGGTTTGCTCCGTCGTCGCCATCTTGGGCCTCTTATCTGCTGCCACTGCTTTCGCTGCTGAGGCTACCAGGATCAGGGTCAGATCCCTCTTTTTCTTTCTCCTTTTTCGTACCATATAGGATCCTAGCTAGGGATTTTTGCTGGCAGGATAGGTTTTGAAGTAATAATAATAAGAGAGGTTTGTTTTTTGCTTTGCAGGCTTCTCAAGTTCAGTTTGTTACTGCTATTCAATGTGAATATCCCCGAACACCAGCTTTGCCACTTGGTTTAACTTCAGTGCTGGCTCTTATCATAGCACAGATAATATTGACTGTTGCAAATGGGTGTTGCTGTTGCAGAAGATCCCCTGCAATCTCAGATGCCAATTGGAGATGTGTAGTTCTCTGCTTTGTTCTCTCATGGTATGCTGATGAATTCACTTTTTAGTTCTTTAACTCTAAGTCTGCTGCTGTCATTGGACTTCTTTTAGGAATCTCTGTAATGTTCTAGAAAATGTTCTGATGTTGTGAATGTGAATGTGAATGAGATACCCAAGCTTAACTTGAATATTAAAAAAATGCATCTTGTTTGTGTATTGTATGTGCTAAAAATGCATGCATAATTGATACTAGTCATGTCAATTAGCAGAAATGATATGTACTTGTGAAGGTATTATTTGATTTGAGTTTTGTAGTTTTTCCCTCTCCATCCTTTCAAGCTTGTAGTGAATCATAAGTGCAATTTGTTCTTCTTTTGTACATCAAAACCCAAGTTTTCTGTACAGTGATAGACTAGGTTTTTCTATAATAGAACCGGATGCTGGCAAGGCATTTGATGGAGATTTGGATCTCACATATGTCCTGAAAACTTAGGAATGTTCCAACTGAGCTGCAAACAAACTTGTTGGGTGCTAAGTTTTGTAAGTTATACTTATGTCGATCAGGTATGCTTATGTGGTTAAAATATCTGTTTCAACAGGTTCACATTCGTTATTGCATTCCTCCTGTTACTGACTGGTGCTGCCCTTAATGATCAACATGGTGAAGAGAGCATGTACTTTGGCAACTACTACTGCTATGTTGTTAAACCCGGTGTATTTTCGGCTGCTGCAATCTTATCCCTTGTAAGTGTTGCATCGGGTATCGCCTATTACCTTACCTTGACAACCGGAAAGAGTGCCGAAAGCCCTTGGGGTAACTCATCATATCCTAATCAAGGTGGTATAGCAATGGGACAACCACAGTTCCCGCCGCAGACCAGTCAAGATCCTGTGTTTGTACACGAGGACACATATGTGAGACGGCAGTTCACATGATTGGTCCAGTACCTTTCATTCTTCACCAAGATCTTCGTGTATATACATGTTAAACTCAGTTTTCTAAGATAAACTTGGCATGGTGAATTAGTTGTTGTGTTCTATATAGGTGGTGTTTTATATGATAGTTGTGTAAGCCTGAATTAGAGGATTAAAGTGTCCAACTAAAACAAAAGTGCTACATGGGGGCATTAATTGTTAGAGCTATCGTTTTTGTGCTGCTTTTTTTCATTCTTGCCATTTTACCATTTACCATTCTCTGCATTAAATTGAACTCCTTGTTGGCTTGTTAAAACAAGAAAGTGATCTTATTAGTCCTAGCCATAAAAACAGAAAACTTAAGAATATAAACATGAAGGTTCTTGATTGCTTAGAGAATGGGAGTTGAATCTATGGTTTTCTTTTAATCTTGATCAATAAGACCGCAAACCAAAAATTGAAACTTCGCTTCTGTTTAGTCTGTGAGTTTGATTATGTAGGAGATAATTTTATTTTGTCTCATAAATAGTGAAAAATAGAATTAGAATAAGGAAGAAGAAGATGCACAGCCATGTATTATCCTAGTTCAGCTGCCTTATGCAATGCAATCTACATCCAGTTTTTATCACAATAATGGTAGAATTTTTTCTATTTTTTCAAGTTTTATATACACCAATTTTCAAGTATTCAACCTAATCCTATCAGGAACAACCCAAACTTCAACATAAGCTTGACTTGGCTACGCAACTTCTTAGACTTTCAACACACTAAGTGCTTACCTAACTTAGTAAGGGATACCTCAGATACAAGATACAAAACAGAAATAAAATCAAAAGAGACAAAAAAATAAATCTTGATTTTTCTATCTAAGTTCTTCTTTTTGCCTTTTCTCTCAATGACTTTTTGTTAATGTCTCACTTGAATGCCTTTTACCACTGAATAGAAACAAAGAAAGATACAACATACAAACAGAATAATTAATGATAAACCATGAAAGAGATGATGTTGAACAGCTCAAATTCTATATATTGAACCCAGATTTTGAACTCTCAAATGTAGATATTCATCTTGGCAGAATGCTTCTTTTTGTGTAGATACAATACTTCCAATACTTCAAACTTAGATTTGTGAGGTTTCTCTCTTCTCTTCTCTCGGGTTCTCTCTTCTTGAACAGAAATGAAGTTAATTTTCCTTTTTGTATGAGTTATGTTTCCTCTGCTTGGGTTTGTTTTCCAAAGTCAGCTCCTTGAATCTTGAGCTAGCTAAAGTCCTCCTTTCTTTTCTTCAATCAGACCAGAAAGTCAGGAATTTTGAATCAGAGTTGATCAATGCAACTTTCTTGAAAACAGATCTTCAATGGGTTTGATAAATCAAAATGATAAACCTTGTGCTTTGGCCCCAAGTTTCAATATTAGCCGTTGATTCAAAGCAGAGTAAAGTAGCCATTATTTTTTCCAATTTACTCGAAATGGTTGTGCAGAAGAAAGGAAAAATCAGCAAGCAATTGACTTACATGTTAATGAAAACAAATTACATTTTTTTCTTCTAATTATGCTTAAATTGTGCATATTGATTTTGATTTGACCCAGATTCATTGATTTGTTTTCCTTTCTTCTCCTTTTGTGTTTAATGAAAAAGTGAAACACTTTTTTTTCTTTGATGATTAGTGAGAAAGTGATCATTTTCTTTCTCCTCACTGCCTTACCCAAAGCAACATAGCATCACCAGCTGAAGGTTGCTTTTTTTTTTCCTTAAATGACAATGGACTGGATTAGCTAAATGATCCACTTGCGGAATTATTATTCAATTTGTAATTTATTGGGTTGTCCCAGGACTTTGGGTCTACAACAGTGCAACCACTTATAAAAGAATCAAACCCCAATAAGCATTTAACTCAACCATCAATATGTTTGTCATCATTAAATATTGTTATTATTTATTCAACTTAAGGGTAGAAAAAGACGAGGCAACCTACAACTTGGCCTGTTATAAAATAAGCACAGGTTCAAACTATTATAAAAGTTTTATTATATTAATAGGCCAGGTCCAAGTTCACTAATTAGTCTTATTAGCTTGTCAGATCTACCTGTGTCTTTTAATACATAATTACATATATAAATAATTTTTTTATTATTGACAAAATTATGAAATATTTTAAATTTATTATATTTAATTATAAATAATTTTATATATTTTAAATACTTTAAAGTTTAAAAATTTTTATAAATATTAAATATGACATTTTACATATAAATATATTTATTAAAAAAATTTTTTTTAAATAATATTTTTATTTTTGTAAAAAAAAATTAGCAGGCCTTTTAACAGGCTTCAGGCCCAGGCCAGATTAAATAACATATCAGACTTAGTACTTTAAAAAAAAATTTATAGCAGACAATCAAGTTCAAGCCAATCAATTACATGACAAGCCAGATCTGTTAAGAGCAAAGCCTAACTTAACTTGACCTGTTTTCACCACTAAATTTAAACTCAACAAAATAGAAAGTGATCTTAATTTTTCTCAAAAATTTTCTAGTTGCAAGCTATGAACATAAATTGCAAAATATTAGCGCTATGAATTAAATCCTTGCAAAACTAGAGAATATTTATTTGTCTCTGATGATATCATTATTATTATAATATTAATCTCCAAAAGAGTAAGTCTCGAAATTTAGCCGTTTAGTAACAAAACTAGGGAATCTCGTACTTCCGTTTATGCCAAGTGTTATTTTTTGGATGAATAAATTATTCTAGGTGGGAAATGGGGCTACGAATAGAGCTCTTGATTAATGACCAGTGAGCTCTTCAATTCTTTGTCATTGAAGAATGAAGGATACATATATAGTTTTGAAAGAACAAAGAAATGTGATAGGAGGAGCTGAAAGCTGATGGAGATTTTGGTAGGATTTTATTGTATTTGTAATCTTATTTGTAATATAGATATTAGTCTGAGTAATATTGTAATTATTAAAAAATTTTATCAATTAATTATATTGGCAGTTGATTAATTTTTTAAAATATGGCTATTCACAAAATATAATTTAGATTTTTAATTCTAATAACCAATAACAGACACTCGTTTCATCCTAATTTAATGGTTTAAGAATTAGAAGTCTCAAATTTAAATTAAATATATATGACAATGGCTAAATGTATGTAAATTACTGATTTTATAAAATAACTAATATGTGGTATCAGAAAAATAATTGCTTCTGCCTAGCAATTAACGGAAGAAGTCTGAATAGTATTTAAATCCAAAAAAATTTTTAAGATTGTTATTAAATTTTAAAATTACTTAATATCATTCAAAAAATGTTCATACTTATTTTAGAATTATGAATATTTAATATTTCTAATACAAGAATAATTTTGAAATCTAATTAAGAGACTCAAATAAAAAGAAGAGAGAATAATGATAAATATCTCGAAAAGACTTTTTCAAACTACCATGACTTGAATGTCGCCTATTTGTTTCGGTGGTAATAGAATAAGAACTTGTGGTAGTTCTTGGCATGTTTATTTTTTCTTTTAGTTTTTCATTTCCTTTTTAGCATTTAAAAAAAGAAAATGAAGAAGAGAGAAACTTACGATCTACAAAGCGTACGAACATGCAAGAAGAAGAACGACGCAAGTGGTTTTGCGTTAGATTTTATTCAATTCATTTATTAGTAAATATTGTTATATATTCTAGACTATTATTTATTGTTTTTTTGACTAGATTTTATTCTTGGCTTTTGCGTTAGGTTTTATTAAATTCTTTCATCAGTAAATATTATTATATATTCTTGACAGACTTAATCCATCCCCAATAGTCCCGTCCCCTAACCTGTTTCCACTCCTGCTGCCATCTTCCAACGCTAGCAATGACAGAAAACTCCATGAATGCTGAGAAGATGAAGTTCTTCCTGGACTCGCCACTGCTGCGGAAGACTCTTCGAGTCTTGTCTCGTTGCCACCACTGGACCTTCTAAGTGTTGCTGAAATACTTATCTACTGGACTATTTTTAAATTTGTTACTTTGTAAGTCACTAGATTTATTTATTTGATGGTCATGATTATGTTTGTATACAATATAATTTTTTTCGCTGCATATCATATTGTGATTAATATATAATTTATTGAGGAGTAGCCAAAACATTCTTGATAATGATTGTATTTAAAAAAAATCACATAATGATTAATATGATATATTTGTAATTGTTATGAATAATATAATGAACTTACCCACATGGATTTACTATGTTATTCGCATAGAATTAGGTTGAAATAGAAAATATTTTACTTCCTAACTAGTCCATAGATATTAAGAAGTAGTATTTTATATATTTATAGTTTTAACATTTTTGTCAATATAGTGAATATTATGTGGTGTTAAAATCTTTGTCAACGGGTAGATTTTAATAACACTACGATTTATATTTATTTTGATATGACTTGCATTTGCATGTATTAACATATGCTATGAATTTTGATGTGCCTATTTAAAGTTAAGTAATGTTAGTATGATTTATTATTTGCAGCAGTAATGATATTTAAAATTGTATCTGAAGTTCATTTATTAAGTTGTGACAACTATAAAGAGTGGAAAGATAAGATTCTCTTTCACTTAGGGTGTGCAGACCTTAACTATACTCTTCGTAAGAAAGAGCCTTCATCACCTACTGATGCTAGTACTCGGATCGAGGTAGCATTATACAAACGGTGAGAGAAATCCAACCGTTTAAGTATGATGTTCATTAAGTCTCGTATCTTAACTAGTATCCATAGTTCAATTCCTGATTGCAATAATGCCAAGGATTACATGAAGACTATTGATGAACAGTTTAAGTCTTCTAGTAAGGCACTTGCAAGCTCCCTAATGGCATAATAGTCATCCATGAGGCTTACTGGCGTAAGAGGTATGCATGAGCACATTATGAGGTTAAGAGACATAGCATCACAACTGAAGGCTTTAAAGGTTGAGATATCTGACTTATTTCTAGTGCATCTTATTTTGAATTCTCTTCTTGCTCAATACGGATCATTTAAGATTTCTTATAATACACATAAGAAAAAAATGGTCTATTAATGAATTACTGGTGATTTGTGTTCAAGAAGAAGGAAGGCTAGTTCAGGAACTTGGTGAAAGTGCACTGTTGGTAGCAAATGAAGGTGGTAAGAAGCAAGCTCATAAGAAGAAAGAAAAGGATAGTGTATCCCACCCTATAAAGAAAGAAAGTGCACGATATTTCTTTTGGAAAAAGAAATGACACATGAAGAATGAATGTCCAAACTTTAAGGCTTGGCTTGAGAAGAAAGGTACTGAAATTTGTGATCTTATTCCTTGAGCGTGTTTTGAATATAATTTTATTCAAATATGTCACGACACTTGGTGGATTGATTCTGGTGCTGAAATTCATATTTCAAATACCATATAGGGCTTCATAAGGAAAAGAAAATCGATACAAAGTGAATTGAGCATCTATATGGGGAATCAAATGTGTTCATGTGTGGAAGTTATTGGAACATTTAGACTTGTATTAAGTACTAGTTGTATTTTAGATTTAGAAAGAATTTTTTATATTCCAGATTTTTCTAAGAATTTGATTTTTATATCTAAACTTGTAAAACAAGAATTATGTATAAATTTTTATGACGATACTATTGACATTATTAAAAATTCTAATATTATTGGACATTATTAAAAATTTTATGATTTATTTAAAGTTTATCTAATTAACAATGTTTCATTTGGTTTAATAGTTGTTCATGGCAATGTTATGAATGAAAAATTCTTCGTGTTATAGCATTGTAGGTTGGGACACATCTCCATTGGGAGAATGAAAAAATTAGTAAGTAATGGAGTTCTTGAACCTCTAGACTTTATTGATTTTGATACTTGTATGGACTACATTAAGGACAAGCAAACTAAAAGGTCTAAAAAAGGTACAAAGAGTAGTTCTAACATATTAGAAATAATTCACACTGATATATGTTGTCCTGATATGTCCTCAAGTGGTTAGAAATACTTTATTTCTTTTATTGATGATTATTCACAATATATGTATCTCTATATGCTTCATAATAAATATGAGAAATTAAACACTTTTAAAGTTCATAAAGGTGAAGTAGAAAAATAATACGGAAAGCAAATTAAGATTGTGAGATCAGATAGAAGTGGAGAATTCTATGAGAGATATACTAAAAATGGACAATCACTTGGTCTATTTGTAAAGTATCTTCAAGAGCATGGTATTGTGGAACAATACACCATGCCTGACACACCAGATTAAAATGGTGTAGCTGAAAGAAGAAATAAGATTTTGCTGAATATGGTGAGGAGTATGCTTAGCAACTCCAATATTCCTTTATCCTTCTGGAGTGAAGTCCTTAAGACAGCCACATATATATTAAATAGAGTTCCAACCAAAGCAGATGCTAAAACACCATTTGAACTATGAAAAGGTAGGAAACCTAGTTTGAATCATATACACATTTGGGGTTGTCATACTAAAGTTCGGGTTTATAATCCACAAAAAAGAAAGTTGGATCCAAAGATGATAAGTGCCTATTTTATAGGTTATGCATAAAAGTCTAAGGGTTACATACATGTTTTATTGTCTCTTTCACTCAAGTAAAATAGTTAAATCTAGAAATGCAAGATTTTTAGAGCATGATGTAAAAAATGGGAGAAATCGTTCTCTTAAGGTTATTGAGAATGATAGTATTTGTAAAACTTTTCCATGTACAAGAGTTCTTTTGTTCAATACAATGTCCATACAGATAGGGTCAATGTAAAAAAATCTATTAATGATGTTCCATATTATGAAGATAATATTCTAGTAGATCATATGATAGAAGATCAAACTCTTTATAATAAAAATATTATTCAAGAACACATTGTTCAAGAGCAATCTCAAGAAGAGGGAGAACCTGTTATAGTGTTATGCTATTACATTTACAAGAGGTCAATGACACAATATTAAGATCAACTAGAATAAGAAAAACTGCAATGTCTAGTGACTATGTAGTGTATCTTGCTTAATCTGACTATGATGTTTGTGACAAAAAAGATACAACGACCTTTTCACAAGCAATGAAAATAAAGTTGTAATTCCAATTTATGGCTAGATGCTATGAAAGATGAAATGAAACTTATGGCGGATAACCAAGTTTGGGATGTTGTAGAATTGTCTGATGAAAAAAAAGTCATTGGTTATAAATGGGTCTTTGAGACCAAGAAGGATTCATCAGATAATATTGAGCGCTACAAGGTTTGACTTGTTGCCAAAAGGTTTACTCAAAGGGAAGGAGTTGACTACATGAAAATCTTTTCTTTTGTTTCAAAGAAAGACTATTTCCATATCATTATAGCATTGGTAGTGCACTTTGACATGAAATTACATTAAATGGATATGAAAACAGTCATCCTTAATGGAGATTTAGAAGAAGAGGTCTATATGGGACAATTCGAAGGGTTCATCTCAATTGCTGGTAAGGAGTTAGTTTGCAAGCTTAAGAGAGTAATGTATGGTCTTAAACAGACTTTTTGACAATGGTATTTAAAGTTTCACAATATGATTTTTTCATTTGGATTCATTGAGAATATTTCTTATCAATGTATATACCACAAGGTTAGTGGGAGTAAGATCATATTTCTCATCTTATACGTAGATGACGTTTTGCTGCAACAAATGACTTGGGATTGTTACATGAGGTGAAACAATTTCTCTTTAAACATTTTGATATAAAAGATATGGCGACGCATCTTATATCATTGGCATAAAGATTCATAGAGATAAACATAAAAGAATTTTAGATTTATCTTAGAAAACCTATATTAATAAATTTTTTGAGAGGTTTAAAATGCAAAATTGTTCACTAAGTGTTGCACCTATTGTGAAAGGTGACAAATTCTGCTTATTAGATCAATGTCCTAAAATTGAACTTGAAAAAGAACAGATGCAAAATATTTCTTATGTTTCAACCGTTGAAAGCCTAATGTATGCTCAAGTCTATACAAGACCTGACATTATTATTTTTTTTTGCATGTTAGGAAGATATCAAAGTAATCTAGTAATTATCCATTGGAGGGTTGCAAAAAAGATTTTAAGATATCTTCAAGGGACCAATGACTTCATACTTACATATAGAAGAACCGACAATTTAAAAATTATTGGATACTCAGATTCAAACTTAGTGGAATTTATTGATTCTAGAAAATCAACTTCAGGATACATCTTTATGCTTGCGATGGAGCAGTATATTGGAAGAGTGCAAAACAATCACTAGTAGTCACTTCTACCATAGAAGCCGAGTTTATTGCTTGTTTTGAGGCTACATCACATGGTGTTTGGTAAAGAATTTCATCTTTGGGCTTAAGATTATAGATTGTATCTTTAGGCCATTGAGAATATATTGTGACAATTCAGTTGCTGTATTTATGGCTAAGAATAATAAAAAGAGGAGTGCTAGGGGGCCAGCAAGTTTTGTATTTTATAACCATCAATTGGCCATCAATAGTGTTTTTAATGGTGTGAGATTACATCCAATGATGAGAGATCACTCACTTTTCTTTTGATGGTTAAGTGCTGGCCCCCTAGACTTTTCCTAATAGAAATAGTAGTCGAAGTAAGCACATCGACATTAAGTACTTAGCCATTAAAGGCCGAGTCAGGTCTAATGAGGTGCATATAGAGCATATTAGTACTAATAAATAGATGATAGTTGATCCTTTGACAAAAAACATGCCACTAGAATTGTTTAAAGATCATGTTAGTGGTATGGATTTATATTTTGTAACGTCACTTATATGATTTATGCTGTACTATATGACATATTTGGATATGAAATTCTTATTATTATTTGCTTCTCATTTCTTTAGTATATATGCGTATACATGATTGAGAATGACAAATAAAATTTAGTGAAGGACGTAGAATAAGCATTGACCTTATTTATACAGAAATACCACATAAAGAATTTATTCAATTGGGAGATGTTACATTATAATACATGGAAAGTAATACTCAATTAATGAGGATCTACTATTATGATTCGTGTAATATGTCTTAATTGTTTGAGTATAGTATATAACTATAGACTAGACGTAACAAATGTTGGACCAAGTGGGAGAATGTTAGAATTTTATTCTATGTATGGTCCAATTTATTAATATAAATATTAGTTTAAATGGTATTGTAATTATTAAAAAAATTTATCAGTTAATTGTATTGGTAATTGATTTGCTCTCTGATGGAAAGAACATGACTGTTCATAAAATATAATTTGGGTCCGGTTCCATCCCAATTTAATGGTTCGAGAATTAGAAGTCTCAAGTTTGGATTAAAAATATATGACAATAGCTGAAGGTACGTAAATTACTAGTTTTATGAAGTAAGTAATAGATTTATCATAAACAAATTAAGGTTATGTGACATGCATTAAAACTTATTATCTTAAACTTTGGCCATTCGGATAATGTGGATTCATTAACTATCATTTTTGTTCCCTCAGAACAACAAAATGCTTCATTGTCTTTGTTTAACACTTTGTCAACTCCAAGTTACTATCTTCTTATAGTAACACACACAAAGCACTCCACTCATTCCCAAAATGAGTAGTGATTGAGCCACACAATGAAGAAGAAGAACGTTGTGGTTGTGATGGTGTGTTTTATCGTCGCCATCCTCAGCATCTTATCTGTTGCTTTAGCTTTAGCTGCTAAGGTTACCAGGTTCAAGGTCTCTGCTTAATCATTCCCTGAGATTCTTCTGCTATATATATGCCATGGATTTCATTATTAACAAATGTATCCTATTTGTGTTGTAAAAATGCATACATAAAAATGCATCAATATAATTATAGTCATGTCAATTACCCCGAATGTGTTTTGAATAGGTTCACATTGGTTGCTGCAATACTCCTTTTGGTGATTGGTGCTATCTTTAATGTACGACATAAGAAGAGCATATACATGTGCAGTGTTGTTAAACTTGGAGTATTTGCGACGGGTGGAATCTTAACTCTGGCAACTGTTTCAAATGGAATCGCCTAGCTATTATTTTATCTTGGCACAACAAAAAAGAGTGCCGGCAGCCCTTCGGGTGGCATAGCGACGGTACAACCACAGTTCACATGATTGATCCAATACCTTTCATTTTTTGCCAAGATAATAAACTTGGCATGCTGACTTAGTCCTTATGTTCTAGATAGTACTGGTTTTTAGTTGTCACAACGGTTTTTAAATTAAAATTATTTGTTAAGAAAGGTAAAACAAAAGAGAAAGTATAGGAAAACAATGCTTAGGTTTATTCATGTTTAGTGGGCCTGGAATATAGCTCATTGTTCACAATTTTTATTGTCTACCTAGCGGAATGGAAAACAAAAATTTTGTATTGGAGTAATGTTAACACTGTTGTTTACAAATTTTTTGTGCAAACAAACCTGTTACCCGATAAGTTTTGTAAATTGATCACGTTCACATGTTTTAGCAGTATCTCTGTTACTTGGTCAAATTAATTTGCAACATTTTAACTTTTTTAGATAACTAACTAGGATACCAACCAACTTGAGCTAGCTTTCTAAATTTCAAAAAATGCGCACCACCGCGTCTTCCCCCGAAAAGAAACAGCCCAAAATCTAGGAAAGAAACATTCAGTAACCAACATAAAAAATTCATTCATTTACTCAGAAAAAAAATCTGAAACATTATAAAAGAAACATCCATTTAACAGAAAATAAACATCTAAAAAATAGTTAAAGAAAAAATAAAAAAAAGAACGCACCTTGACAAGAAACATCTCGAAACCTTAGAAAGAAATATCCAGTAACCTACATAAAAAACCATGGAAAGAAACATCCGAAATCTTGTAAAAGAAACATCCATTTAGAGAAACATCTATTTACTAGGAAAAAACATCCACAAAACAATGAAAGAAAAATTCAAAAAAAAAAAAAAACAGGAACGCACTACAAGAGGGCACTATGATGCTGCATTCGCAAGGGGTGGGCGCTACGGCAGTTGGCGGCACTACGAATCACAAGGGAGGGTGCTGTGATGGTCTTGGGCGTGATGAATCACGAGGGGAAGGGCGCTGCGGCAATCGGCGTCACTGCAAAGAGCAAGGGCAGGCACTACAGCAAAGGAGGGCATTGAGGTGGTCCTGGGTTTAGCGAATCGTGCATGGGGCAAGGCGCTGTGGTGATCTTGGGGTGGCGAATTGCGAGGGAGGACGTTGCAGTGGTCGATGGCGCTATGAATCGCAATGGAGGGGGTTATGGTGGGAGAGGAAGTCAACAGGGTGAACAACTTGAACGAGAGTGGGAGAGGAAGGAGGGAGTGTGCAGTTGTTTTTTCCAATTTTAGGGTTAGGTTTAGGGGTATTTTTTTGTATTATTAGGCCTTTTTGTTGCACTCCGCACTGTAGTTGGCTAGAGTTGGCTAGTACCCTAACTAGTTCCCTAAACTATGTGTTAAATTTGTAATCTGTATGTTAATCTCTAGAATTAGTGTAACTATGCAAGTGCTACTACAAAAGCAGTTCTATTTAGTGCAAAAAGTTAGCTTAGAGTATAAACACAAAAAACTTAAGAATATAAACAGAAATTAAGCAAACTTATCATGAAAATCACTCATCCCAAGAGTTTAAACTAATAGGAGAAGGTAACATTAATGGTTATATCTCTAACACCCCCCACTCCCCGAGCAAGAGCCTCTTTTGAGTTTACTTGATTTTTGCATAGGCTTTCTTTTCTTGTTTTATTTTGTCTTATGCTATTTTTTCACTTTTGGGATTCATCAAGGATCGAACTTTAGATCTTTCAGACATAAAACTCTGATACCATATCAAAAAATTACTCATCTCAAAAGTTTAAACTGATAGGAGAAGATAGCATTAATGGTTATATCTCTAACAAATTTTAATATTTCTCCCATAGAAGTTGCAAGGCATGAATATAAATTGCAAAAATAATAGCGGTGTAAATTAAATCTTTGCAAAATTAGAATATTTCTTTGTCTCTCATGATGTCACACTATTGTTATCCTAAATAGCAAGTCCTGAATTCTTGAGATTATTTTTACTAAGAGTGAAATATAAAATCTTATAATTTACATTGTGTACAGTATGTGTATGCATAAATCTATATATCATCAAAACACAGTTGAACTGTATATATGAAGTAGAGTAAATACTTTAAGAGTAACATTCTTTTTTGGTCTCTAACCATTTACTCGATGGACATTGCGTATCCTAACAATTATTAAAAACATAAATCGGTCTCCATCCACCTTCGTATATATTCAATCTAGTCTCTAACACCAGTTGGCAGCAGGTCACACGCTGACGTATTAGGTAACGTGTTTACATGGTTGTCTCTTTCGTAATAGGGACAAATCGCCTCCTGAACCCCTTAATTTCTCAACCGTTCAGTGTGATCTCTCTACTGCTTCTCCCGCTTCCTCTTTGCGGCCGCCTCTTCCCTCTCCTTCAAAAGATGATTTTGAGGATGATTCTGGGCAGGATGTGAGGTGGATTGAGGGTATTGGGGTTAGGATTTTGGAGCTGAGAAAGGCGGTGGCAAATAGGGAGGAGAGGAGGAGGGAGAGAGAGTTTTAGAGGGAGAGAGAGGAGGCAGCGGCGACAAAAAGGGAGCAAGAGAAGCGGAGGAGGGATCACTATGGACGATTGAAGGACTCAGGAGGAGATTTGTCCCTATTACGAAGAAGACAAAGTCATGTAGACGTGTGATGCGTGAGCATCTTTCCTATCTTTTCTTAGTGAATTTGCATCTAATTTGTTGAGTTTAATAAAGAAATAATTATCTTTTAGCCAATATGGATGCTACTTTGAGTCTTTTACAATTTTGTTTACTTTAGGTGGCATTCGGCTGGATTTGATGGAGTTTTTGCAGCACAAGAATCAAAGGAGATGGCAGCGAGGAGCGACGCATACATGTGACGGACGCGTGCCCGTGATTTGGAGCTTTCCATGGCGACGCGTGCACGTGACTGACGCGTACGCGTGATTTGAAGAATTTCACAGCGACGCGTGCACATGACCGACGCGTCCGCGTGACTTGCGAAGAAGACCAGCGACACGTACGCGTGACATGCGCCACGTGCAGAAAACGCAGAAAAACGCTGGGGGCAATTTCTGGGCTATTTTGACCCAGTTTTTAGCCTAGAAAACACATATTAGAAGCTATAGAATAGACAAAAACATGTGGTTCCCACCCATCAACTGAAGACCTACTGATTATTCTGATTTAAATTCAAATCTTATTTTTTAGGAAAAGATATTATTTTTAATTTTAGATAATTAGATTTTAAATTAATTAGGATTAGTTATAAAAAGGGGATTCTATTAGGGAATTGGAGAGGAATTTTACATGCCATCAGATTGGAACTCTGTACATTTTATCACAATCCTAGTTTTTCTCTGAACCATGAGCAACTAATCCTCCATTGTTAAGGTTAGGAGCTCTGTCTATTTGTATGGATTGATTTTATTAATTTTTCTATTTTAATTCATGTATGAATTTATAATTTAAGAATTGTTTTCGCTCTCTATCTTATGAATTAGGGTGGAACGGAAGTATGATCCTCTTTCTATTTGAGTTCTTGTAAAACTTGGAAAAGCTCTTTACTTGAACAACAGCTTGAAAAGAATTTCTCCTAAATTTTAATTATTTGGATTTAACAGGATACGTGACATATAATCCTCTTATTTTTGGGTAGTTAGAATTTTTGTGGCATATAAACTGGAATTTGAACTTCACCCTCTAATTAGAATTAATTGACCAAGGCATTGACAGTCGATAAATTTTAGAGGAGACTAGAAAGGTCTAAGGAATTAGGGTCTAGTCACATATAGTTTGCCGTAAATTAAATCCTACATGATTAAAATATTTAGTAAGAAAAGTTAATCCGAAAAAATAGATAACTCTGAAGCCTTACCTGTTTCTCCAATATTTTATTTTCAACTGATTTACCTGCGTGCCTGCCTTCTGATATTTTCAATCTAAACCTTTTGAATATCTCAAAACCCTTTTCTGCTTGCCTAACTAAGTAAATCATTTAACCATTGTTGCTTGATCCATCAATCCTCGTGGGATCGACCCTCATTCACCTGAGGTATTACTTGGTACGACTCGGTGTACTTGGCGGTTAGTTTGTGGTTGTTAAAATACCGCACCAAGTTTTTGGCGATGTTGCCAGGGATTGATTATGATTAACAATTATTAGTTGTTTGATTGCTTAGATTAGGCATTTTAGTTTATCTTAGAATTGTTAATTTGTATTTTTTTATTATTTTATTTTTATTTTTTCTTTTATTTTTATTTATTTTTTTTCCTTTATTTTTTTTCCTGCTTTTCGCTTACGCAGCTTTTCTTTTTTTTTTCCTTTTACGTTTCTTTCGTTTTTTTCTTTAGTACCCCTCCCCTGATTCGTTCTCTTTTTCTTTTCTTTTATTATTTAGTTTTTAAAATAAATAAATAAATAAATATTAAAAAAACTTATTTAATAGCACTAATATTTTTGGTAATTGCTGAAATTAAGTTTTGGTGTTTCCTAGTTCAGGTTACCTTACTGGGAATTCTCTGCACTCTGACGTAGAGAGTTCTAATTTTTTCTTATTTTCTGTTTGTTTATACGCAGGAACAGAGACAAAGAACATCTCTTAGACTTTGATCCTAAATCTGAAAGGACTTTCAGGCAATGTTTACAACATGCAAGACTTTACAAGGCTGTGGAATCCGCTATGGATCCTAATGATGCTGATAATGTCAATGTGGCTAATCCGAATGAGAATGAGCAACAAAGGAGAGTACTTGGCTCTTACTCTGCTTCTACTGCAAATCTTTTTGGAAAAAGCATTGTGGTGCCTCCATCCTATAGCTGCGAACAACTTTGAGTTGAAGCCACAACTGGTCACCCTGGTGCAACAGAATTGCCAGTATCATGGTCTTCCCCACGAAGACCCAAATCAGTTAATCTCTAGTTTTATGCAGATTTGTGATATTGTGAAGACAAATAGAGTGAACCCAGAAGTATACAAACTCATGCTCTTCCTATTTGCTCTGAGGGATGGAGCAAAGCTATGGCTAGATTCCCAACCCAAGGAGAGTTTGGATACGTGAAACAAGGTGGTTACCGAGTTTCTCACTAAATTTTTTCCACCAAAGAAGATGACTAAGCTTAGGGTGGAGGTTGAGACCTTCAGACAGAAGGATGGTGAAACTCTGTATGAAGCTTGGGAGAGATATAAGTTACTGACTAGGCAATGTCCTCCGGACATGTTCTCCAAGTGGACCCAACTAGATATCTTTTATGAAGGTTTGGGTGAAATATCCAAGATGTGCTTAGATAATTCTGCAGGTGGTTCATTGCACAAGAAGAAGACACCGGAGGAGACTATTGAGCTTATTGAATTGGTTGCTAGCAACAAATATTTATACTCATCTAACAAGAATCTTGTGAACTCTGAGGCTCCTCAGAAGAAGGGTGTCATAGAAGTAGACGCTCTTAATGCTATTCTTGCTCAAAACAAGCTTATGTCTCAGCAAATAAGTCTACTTATTCAACAGATGGATGGCATGCAAGTCTCAGCTATCAACACCCAAAATCCACCTCAAGAGGTCTCCTATGACATGGTAGGAAATTTAGTACAAAATGATAATTATGATTATGCTCAATCCTTTTCTGAACAGGTCAATTACATGAGGAGTGGTTCTAGAAATCCCAATAATGACCCCTATTCTCAGACATACAATCAAGGATGGAGAAATCACCCAAATTTTGGGTGGAGAGACCAACCTTAGAGACATCAAAATTTCAACAATAATTCTCAGGGCGGCTTCCAACAGAACAATTACAATAACTGCCAATCTCAGTCTCAGCAGCAACAACAGCCTCAGCAGGCTAACTCTAAATCCAAGAAAGATTCTAATTGGAAGATGATGAGGAGTTTTATGCAGGAAACCAGAGCCTCCATTAGAAACTTGGAAGTGTAAATGGGCCAGTTGAGCAAGCAAATACCTGAGAGATCTGCAAGTACATTTCCAGGTGATACAGTGGTGAACCCAAGAGAAGACTACAAGATTATTCAATTGAGAAGTGGTAAGATAGCTGGCTCTGAGACAAGGGCCAATGAAGAGCTAGTTGAAAAGAAAGCTCCAGAGGAGAAAAAGGAAGAAGTGGAGCACGCCCCTCCAAAGCGTGCAGACAACCCATTCTCTGACTCTCTAGACACGTATCCTACATTGCCAAAGGCTCCTAAATACAAGCCAAAAATGCCATATCCTCAGAGACTTCAAAAGGCTTCCAAAGAAAAGCAATTCTCTAAATTTTTAGATGTCTTCAAGAAGCTACAGATCAACATTCCCTTTGCAGAGACTCTTGAGCAAATGCCTCTCTATGCTAAATTTATTAAAGAACTGTTGACCCACAAGAGGAATTGGAAGGAACAAGAAACAGTGGTGTTAACCAAGGAATGCAGTGCCATTATTCAACACAACCTTTCTGAGAAGATGCCAGACCCAGGGAGCTTTGTAATTCCTTGCACCATTGGAGATGTCAACATTTAGAGAGCTTTATGTGACCTTGGAGCTAGCATCAATCTAATGCCACTTTCAGTAATGAAAAAGCTTCAAATTGAGGAGGTAAAACATACTCGTATTTCTCTTCAACTTGCTGATCTTTCTATTAAAGTACCTGTGGGTGTTGTTTAGGATTTACTTGTTAAAATAGGACCATCCATCTTTCCTGTTGATTTTTGTTATATTAGATATGGAAGAGGAGGAAAAATCCTCTATTATACTTGGTAGACCCTTTTTAGCTACAGGTAGAGCTCTGATTGATGTACAAAATGGTGAATTGACCCTGAGGGTCAATGAAAAATAGGTGGTCCTTCATGTTTTTGAAGCTCTCAAGCACCCTAATGATTCTAAAGGGTGTATGAAAATAGATGTTATTGAACCACTTGTTCAAGAGGTACTGAAAGCTGAGGTGCTTGATGACATTCTGGATCCTATCTCTGAGTGTGAATTAGTTGAAGTTGATAATTCACCACCCCAGAAGGCTATGGTTCACACGCCTAAAGCAGAGGAGGAAGCCCCTAAGCTTGAGCTCAAATCCTTACCTCCTTCTTTGAAATATGTGTTCTTGGGTGAGAATGACTCATATCCAGTGATTATTAGCTCTTTTTTGAAGCGTGAAGAGGAAGAGGCGCTTATTTCAGTGCTCAAGAACCATAAAACAGTTCTTGGGTGGACCATTAGTGACTTGAAGAGGATTAGTCCAACCAAGTGTATGCACAAGATCCTCCTTGAAGATGATGCTAAACCAGTTGTGCAACCACAAAGGAGACTCAATCCAACCATGAAAGAGGTAATGAAACTATGGGAAGCAGAAATTATTTATCCTATTTCTGACAGTCCTTGGGTAAGTCCTGTGCAGGTAGTTCCCAAGAAAGGAGGAATGATAGTGATAAAAAATAAAAAGAATGAGCTTATTCCCTCAAGAACAGTCACAGGATGGAGAATGTATATATACTACAGGAGGCTCAACACTGCTACAAGGAAGGATAATTTTTCCCTGCCTTTCATTGATCAAATGCTTGAGAGGTTAGCTGGTCATGCATTTTATTGCTTTCTAGATGGATACTCTGGATATAACCAAATTGTAGTGGACCATCAAGATTAAGAGAAGACAACATTCACATGCCCCTTTGGAGTATTTGCCTACAGAAGAATGACTTTTGGACTTTGCAATGCTTTAGCAACTTTTCAGAGGTGTATGTTTTCAATTTTTTCTGATATGGTTGAAAAGTTTATTGAGGTATTTTATGGATGACTTTTCTGTTTTTGGTAATTCTTTTGAATCCTGCCTTAAGCATTTATCTCTTGTCTTGAAATGGTGTCAAGAATCAAACTTTATTTTAAATTGGAAAAAATGTCATTTTATGGTTACAGAAGGTATTGTTCTTGGACACCGGATTTCAAGTAAGGGAATTGAGGTTGATAGAGCAAAGGTGGAGGTAATTGAAAAATTACCACCACCAACTAATGTTAAAGCAATTAGGAGTTTCTTGGGTCATGCAGGATTTTATAGAAGATTTATAAAGGATTTTTCTAAAATTGCTAAACCTCTAAGCAACATGTTGGTTGCTGATGTTCCTTTTGTCTTTGATTCTGGTTGTTTGCATGCTTTTGAAACTCTGAAAGCAAACCTTACCTCTGCTCCCATTATTGTTCCCCCTGACTGAAATCTATCATTTGAATTAATGTGTAATGCTAGTGACTTTGCTATAGGAGCTATTTTAGGACAGAGGCATGGTAAGCTTGTACATGTCATTTACTATGCCAGTCGTGTGTTAAATGATGCCCAAAAGAATTACACAACTATAGAAAAGGAATTATTAGTTGTTGTGTATGCTATTGATAAGTTTAGGTGCTATTTACTTGGTTCTAAGGTTATTATTTATACTGATCATGATGCTTTGAAGTACCTTCTAACCAAACAGGATTCTAAACCAAGATTAATCAGATGGGTGTTGCTCCTTTAGGAGTTTGATATTGAGATAAAAGACAGGAAATGGTCAGAGAATCAAGTAGCTGACCATCTTTTTAGAATTGAGCCTGAAGCAGGAGTACAACCACCCACAGCTGTGATTGAGACATTTCCGGATGAGCAATTATTCCTCATTCAGCAGGCTCAATGGTTTGCATACATTGCAAATTATAAGGCCATGAATTTTATCCCAAGGGAGTACAATATGCAACAAGTGAAGAAGCTATTGACTGATGCAAAGTACTACATTTGGGAGGAACCATACCTTTTTAAAAGGTGTTCAGATGGAATCATCCGGAGGTGTGTCCCAGATGAAGAAAAATAATAGATTCTTTGGCACTGTCATGGTTCTGAGTATGGAGGCCACTTTGGTGGTGAAAGGACAGCTACAAAGGTCCTTCAGAACGGGTTTTACTGGTCGACTCTCTTCAGGAACTCAAGTGCATTTGTAAAGCACTGTGACAGATGTGAAAAAGCCACGAATCTCCCTTCCAACCATGAAATGCCACAGCAGGAGATTCTTGAGGTTGAGTTGTTTGATGTGTGGGGTATTGATTTCATGGGACCTTTCCAACCCTCACATTCAAACAACTATATTCTAGTGGCAGTTGACTATATGTCTAAGTGGGTGAAAGCTGTGGCTTTGCCCACCAATAATGCCAAAGTGGTAATGAGCTTTCTTCAGAGATATATCTTTAGCCGGTTTGGTGTTCCAAGGACACTCATTAGTGATGGAGGAAGCCATTTCTGCAACAGACAGCTGGACTCTCTTCTGTAGAGATATGGAGTCTGTATAAAGTGGCAACCCCCTATCACCCTCAGACAAGTGGATAGGTTGAAGTTTCTAATAGGGAACTTAAGAGGATTCTAGAGAAGACCGTCAGTGTTTCAAGAAAGGACTGGTCTAGGAAGCTTGATTATGCTCTCTGGGCATACCGGACAGCGTACAAGACTTCCATTGGCATGTCCCCTTATCAGTTGGTCTATGGCAAAGCCTGTCACTTGCCAATTGAGCTAGAGCATAAAGCTTACTAGGTAATCCGATATCTGAACCTTGATTTAGAAGCTGCAGGAATTAAGCGAATGCTTCAGTTGAATGAGCTTGATGAATTCAGATATTCAGCCTATGAGAATGCCAAGCTCTATAAGGAGAGAACAAAGCTACTGCATGACAAGAAGATTGCCATCAGAGTCTTTGAGCCAGGACAAAGAGTGCTTCTGTATAATTCAAGGCTCAAATTCTTTCCCGGGAAGCTGAAATCCCGGTGGTCAGGACCATTTGTGGTTACCAGAGCTTCACCATATGATCATGTGGAAATACAGAAAGAGAATTCTGACAAAAAATTTACAGTGAATGGCCAGAGGTTGAAGCACTATCTTGGAGGCGAGATTGATCTCCAGAAGTCCACTCATCTGCTGAACTAGTAGAACTGACCGTCAAGCTAGTGACGTTAAAGAAGCACTTGTCGGGAGGCAACCCAATAATTTCATATCCTTAGTTATTTTTTGTAGTAGTAGTTTTCTTACTTATATTTTTTATTGAGTTCTTACTAATTTTCTGATCATGCAGCTATTTTAGAACAGGAACCGGGAAAAAAGAAGAAGAGAGAGAAGAGCACCCAACGCGCAAGCGTCGCTGACGCGTACGCGTCAGATGGGTGTGCATGAAAAATAAAAATGCACAGAGTGTTGCGCGGGAGTGGCGCAAGAATGATGCCTTTCGCACAAACAAGCCCACGCGTACGCATACCCCACGCGTGCGTGTCATTCGTGATTTTGGCATTCCACGCGTATGCGTCATCGACGCATATGCATGACCTTAAAAATCGACGTAAATAAGTGTTTTGGCTGAGAGTTGTGCTGGTTTGGGGCTGGAAGTGTGCTAGAGGCACAAATTTGATCACGCGTACGCGTCACTGAGGCGTGCGCGTCATTTGCACAAATGGCCATCCACGCGTGCGCGTGCATGACGCGCACGCGTCGTATGAAAATATTGGTTCCCAAGCCATGCGAACAGAGAGTTGTGCGTGCACACGGCTGGTTTCGCGCGAATCGCACAAAACCCAGGGCACACGTACGCGTGCCTGACGCTTACGCGTCATTAAGAAAATTTCGCGACCCACGTGTACGCGTGCTGCACGCGTACGCGTCACCTGCTCCGCACAACTACACTAGTTCGCTGCCCAGTTTTAATTTTCTTTCCCCCTCTCATAATCCTAATTCTCTCTTGTTCTTTTATCCTTTTCTTTTTCTTTCATCATAATATTTATCTCTTTCTATTTTAAGTTCTTCTTTACTTGAGGACAAGCAACCCTTTAAGTTTGGTGTTGACGCTTCGCTTAAGGGTTTTCTGTTTATTCTTATGGTACCAAAAGGGAGGCGAATCATCTTCACTGAGGAGCACAACCTGAAGAATAAAGTGACCACTAGGATAACTAAGGTGGTTGAGTTCCTTTCATATTTTTTTTATTCCTCCCCTCTTTTTCTATGTTATGTTTCGGTTTTCTGCTATTTTGCTTTATCTGTTGCATGATCCTTTATTAGTGAGAATCCTAGGTCTAGTTTAGTTTTTCCTTAAATGCTTTAAATTTGAAAAGATGTCTCATGTATTATCCACTGAGCTTGAATTCAAATAAAAAATACAAAAGTGATGTATTGCATGAGAAATTAAGTTAATTTTAAGAGTAGTCTTATTTACTTAAATGTGGTGGTATTTTCTGCGATTCTGAATGCATGACATAAACAAACAGTGCATATTTAAAATTGAACCAAAGAATGTCGATGTAGAAGGAACAGGAATTTAGAGAATTATTATGATTTCTCTGAAATTAATAAAAGTTTAATCCTTGAAGCAAAAGAAACAGCAAAAGAAAAATAAAAGCAAGGTCCAAGGCTCTGAATATCAATGACTAGGGAGGTCAGACATGATTAAAAGCTCAAAGAGTTGTTTTCCTAAGTCACATGCTTGTGGTATTCGTGTGTCAAGTAATCCTTGAGACAAAATATTTAGAGTCGAGATCAATTGCAGAGTACGCCAAAGGCTTTGAGCACCACTGTCTGGGAGTAACTAAAAAAATAAAAGAAAAAAATTTATAATAATGAAAATATTTAGAACTTAAAGAGAGTTCCCCAGTTAAGTGCTTGTGGTGCTTCTGTATCAAGTAAAGCTTGAGACAAAATATTTAAAGTCACGGCTAGGCTCAAAGTGCAAAGCACCAAAGAAAAATTGCTATGTTCAAAGATTAAATTGTGTTACAAAAGATCAGAGAATTTATAATATTATCCGGATTCTAATTCCAGATGACAGTAACATTCTTCTGATTCAAAGGAGAGTGAGATGCCAAAACTATTCAGGATTGCAGTTGTAAACCCCACTATAAGAAGAGACATGAGCTTAATCGAACTCTCATTCTCATGCAAATTCACATCCTAAGCTTATATTAGTTCTGGTTGTTTGAGGACAAGCAACAATTCAAGTTTGGTGTTGTGATGCGTGAGCATCTTTCCTATCTTTTCCTAGTGAATTTGCATCTAATTAGTTGAGTTTAATAAAGAATTAATTATCTTTTAGCCAATATGGATACTACTTTGAGTCTTTTGCAATTTTGTTTATTTTAGGTAGCATTCGGTTGGATTTGATGGAGTTTCTGCAGCACAAGAATCAAAGGAGATGGCAGTGAGGAGCGATGCGTACGCGTGACTGATGCTTGCGCGTAATTTGGAGCTTTTCATGGCGACGCGTGCACGTGACTGACGCGTACGCGTGATTTGAAGAATTTCACAGCGACGCGTGCGCGTGCGACGCGTCCGCGTGACTTGCGAAGAAGACCAACGACGCGTACGCGTGACATGCGCCACGTGCAGAAAACGCAAAAAAATGCTGGGGGCAATTTCTGGGCTGTTTTGACCCAATTTTTAGCCTAGAAAACACAGATTAGAAGCTGCAGAATGGACAAAACATGTGGTCCCCACCCATTAACTGAAGACCTGCTGATTATTCTGATTTAAATTCAAATCTTATTTTTTTAGGAAAATATATTATTTTTAATTTTAGATAATTAGATTTTAAATTAATTAGGATTCATTATAAAAAGGAGATTCCATTAGGGAATTGGAGAGGAATTTTATATGCCATCAGATTGAAACTCTGTATATTTTATCACAATCCTAGTTTTTCTCTGAACCATAAACAACTAATCCTCCATTGTTAAGGTTTGGAGCTCTGTCTATTTGTATGGATTGATTTTATTGCTTTTTCTATTTTAATTCATGTGTGGATTTATAATTTAAGAATTGTTTTCGCTCTTTATCTTATGAATTTGGGTGAAACAGAAGTATGACCCTCTTTCTATTTGAGTTCTTGTAAAACTTAGAAAAGCTCTTTACTTGAACAATAGCTTGAAAACATATTCTCCTAAATTTTAATTATTTGGATTTAACGGGATACGTGATATATAATCCTCTTATTTTTGGGTAGTTAGAATTTTTGTGGCATATAAACTGGAATTTGAACTTCACCCTCTAATTGGAATTAATTGACCAAGGCATTGGCAGTCGATGAATTTTAGAGGAGACTAGAAAGGTCTAAGGAATTAGGGTCTAGTCACATATAGTTTGTCATAAATTAAATCCTACATGATTAAAATAGTTTGTAAGAAAAGTTAATTCGGAAAAATAGATAACTCTGAAGTCTTAACTGTTTCTCCAATATTTTATTTTCAACTTATTTACCTGCGTGCCTGCCTTATGATATTTTCAATTTAAACATTTTAAATATCTCAAAACCATTTTCTGCTTGCCTAATTAAGTAAATCATTTAACTATTGTTGCTTGATCCATCAATCCTCGTAGGATCGACCCTCACTCACCTGAGATATTACTTGGTACGACCCGGTATACTTATCGGTTAATTTGTAGTTGTTAAAATACTGCACCAACATGTTACCTAATATGTCAGCATGTGTTACCTGCTGCTTATCGATTGTAGGGACTGGATTAAATAAATATGAAGATGAATGGAAACCGATTTATATTTTTATAATTTTTAGGGGGTACAATGTCTATCGAATAAATAGTTAAGGATAAAAAATGGCTTTTACTCATACTTTAAAAGCAATAAAAAGTGACAAGTGCAAAAGTTTCAGTAAAATTTGACTTACTTTTTTAGCTTAATAAATAAAAATAATTTTGATCAAATACTAAAATCAAATAGCATTTTTGTTCTACCACATTAGAAAATTTACTTTAAAATACACATACTCTAAATCTCTGACCATGTACCCAAAAAAAAAGATACTTCATTGAATGAGAGTTAAAATGGAAAATTGTTGAGGTTCTGTTTTGGGGTAGCTTTTGAGACTGCTAGAGCTATGTATTAAATACATCAAGTGTCTTATTTTTTAAATTTATTGAGAGAAATTTATTTTAATATGTACAGTAAGTGTAAAAAGATTATATATGTTTAATTACGTGAGGTTACGTTCTTAAAAAAACTTTTTTAATGTGAGTTTTGTCTTAATGAAAATATTCACAGCACAATATGATAATAACTATGAACAAGTAAAAAATATTAAGTAAAACAATAACAAAAATACATCAAAATATTAACATGAAAAATTTTTTCAATGTGAGAAGTAAAAATCACGAGTCGTCTAAATCAATAAAATAGTTTTACTATAATCAAATAAAGTACAAGAGGATCTCAAATAAAACATAAATCTTGCATATAACCCGCCAAAACTTACAAATGAAAAGCTAAAAGATGAAAAATACCCAAAAATTAGAGCTATTGTGCGAAGCTAATTTCTTCCACTATAGACCTCCAATCAACATCTTTATTGTCCAGAATAAAAAATAAGATGAGATAAATTTGCAGTCTGAATTTCAAACTGATTCAACAGGTAACAATTATTACTATAGACCTCCAATCAACATCTCTATTGTCCAGAACAAATGAAAAACTATTATCTAAAAATTATTACTCTGCATAAAGATAAAAATTCTGTTTTTTCCTCTTCTTTATTATTTTTGTAACCATTCTGTCTTCCTCAATTATCCTAAAATTCTTATTAGGTTAATAACACAAGAGTGTAAAGAGACACTTCTAAAAATTGAGTTTAAACTTTACATAGAAAAAAAATAAGTCCAACAATTAATCAATAAAAAAATAGATATATTATTGATCGATTTTATAAGTATATTAAAATTAAACTCTATTAAAATTTAATAATATTTTTATATAATAAAAATATTTTAATAATTAAATTCAACTAATTTGATCTAATAATTTATTAAATATAAAAAAATTAGTTAAAAAAAATACGTAACAAAAAAATATTTAATTAAATTTAATTATAAAAATAGCTTGTTTACCTTACATTTTTCAAGAACAAATACATTTAGATCTAGAGTGAAAAATTATCTAAAATCTGAGTGCATCGCGTCACCAACCACTGATGCTATGATGCACCATAAGCCATGAATAGAAGTCCCGATGTATGATGAGTGAGCGCATTTTTTTTGGGTTAAAAATCGGAGTCTAAACCCAAAAGAAAACTATAAAATAAAAACAAGTCGGATAAGGTTGTTTTTCTATAGTCATTATCTAGGATTAACCTAAGATTACAAAGAGGACTATCAATAAACTGACAACCTGATGATGATTTTAATTTTGAGGAGTGAGCTCTGATATGCCATGTTTGCCATGGAAGGGTACACAACTACATATATAATTTTGAGGAACGAAAAAATGCATGACGTGCATTAAAATATATATTTATCTATTTTTATTATATAAAATTTGATATCAATTTTTATATTAAATTTAAGAAATGTTTTTTTTATAATAGTGCCATGTCATCGGTAACTTAATTATTTGACAAAATTTAAAAATTAACATATATTTTTTAATAAAATATTTTTAAAAAATTTAAAAAAAGTTGTTCATTATTATTCAATTAAAATATAAATTACTAATTAAATACAATAAATACACTTTAAATGTATCATAATAATAATAATTATAAAAATTTTCAATTACAAATGTTACAATTTTATGACATATATATATTAAAATTTTGATTACTGTATCTTTAATTTACTTATACATGTTACATAAGATTTTTATTATTCTTTATTTCTTAATCCTTTATATTAATTGACTAAAATTTCTCTAAATAAATTTAAATTTAACATATTTTTTTACTAAATATATTTCAATATTTTTAATATTTTTTATTTTTATTTTTTTTAACCCAAGTAAATTTAAACTATATTTTAATTTGTATTACATTTTAATTGAATAATATATAAAATTATATATAAATTATCAAATAAATACTCTGTAATATATTTTTAATATAAAATCATTTAAATTTAACATTAATTCATATATTATCTAATTAATCTCTAAATAATATAATACTTATTAATTTAATTTTGATGCACTGTACTGTCAATATAAAATAGTTTTACATGTGCATTCAATTACGTAACGTCACATTAGCAAAAATAACTGTCTTTAACATTGATCGCATAAAAGATCATCCAAAAAACAAATATAATTAGTCTAGTAATACATCAAAATTAAATTCAATACTTATTAGAATACATTATATAGTATAATTAAACCCTTATTTTAAACATTGGCCGTCTGGTGCACGCGGATTTATTAACTCGCATTCTTGTTCCCTCAAAACAACAAAAAGCTTCTCTCGCATTGTTTAACATTTTGTCAAAATATAAGTCACTATCCTCTTTCGGTCCTTCTTCTTCTTCTTCTTCTCTTTATATACCTAACTTAACCTCAAACAATGGCATACACACAAAGCACTCAACTCATCCCAAGAAAAGTAGTGACTGATTCATAAAATGGAGAAGAAGAATGTTGTGGTTGTGGCGGTGTCCTCTGTCGTTGCCATCTTCGGCATCTTATCTGCTGCTTTAGCTTTCGGTGCTGAGGTTACCAGGGTCAAGGTCTCCACTTAATCATTCCGCAACATCTCTCTTTCTCTTTCTTCTTTGTGATTTCTGCTATGTCTTCATTAATAACAGTTACTGTGGAATTTTCGCTTTGCAGGCTTCTGAAGTTGTGATGATTAGTGCTGAATACTGCATATATCTCGGGGATCGAAGTAGTCCGGCTTCGGGTCTTGCTGTAGGTGCAGTGGTGGCTCTTGTGATAGCACAGATAATATTGAATGCTGCAAACGGGTGTTGGTGTTGTTGTTCCAGAAAACCTCCTCATGCCAAGCGGAGCTGTGTAGTTCTCTGCAGTATTTTGTCATGGTATGTTAATTTCATCACTTCATAGTTGTTTATTTGGCTCTGCTTCTGCCGTTTACTTCTTCTGTGGTCAATTATGCCTTATTTTTCGTATTCTCATTCTGGTTTTGATTTTCTAAAACATGTGATGGATTGCATGTGTAATGTGAAAGCATTCATACATTAAATTCCACTCTTAGCAAGTTAATCGAATGCATCAATCCAAATTTAACACCTGATTTATGTATAACTAACTACGCAGTTGGATCATATTCTAGATGTAATTGTTCTTTTCTTAAATATATTATGTTTCGGATACATACTACTCGATTTATGTATTTAATATTTTTTGGTCAACGTATTTAAGATGTTTAATAAATAGTTAAAATTATAATTTATTTACACATTACACATTTTAATAAATATTATATTTTATTGATTTAAATAAAAATAATCTAGGGTTTGACAAATGATATGTATTTGTTAATAAATTTATGAAAAAGATTAGATAATTAATTTTTTAGTCAAATATTAATTATTTTTTTAAAAATTATTTTTTTATCTTAAATTTAAAATTTAAATTCTAAATGATAAATTTTTAATTGTAAATTTTAAAATTATCTAATATTAATTAATTAAAAGTCAGTTTTTTACATTTTTTAATTTATTTGTGAAAGTATTATTCGATTTGAGTTTGTAATTTTTTTTTTTTTGAAAATATTAGAGACTAATATTTTTTGTACGAAAACCGAGTGACTCGACTATTGTTAGTTGAAATATAAGGCAAAAAGTAGAGACTAATAATCTTTTGCACAAAAAAAAAAGGAGAGTTGACTAATGTTAATTCAAATGTAAAACAAAAATTAAAAAAATAATAATGGTAAGAAGATAATAATTTAAAATTATTTTATTTAATTTAATAGATATAATTTTATATTTTTATATATATAATATCTAAAATTACATATTTGTTATATCTAATTACATTTTTTTTGTCTTTCAAATATTTTTAAAAAAAAAAAATATGGTGACCTGACATTTTTGGGTTGGTTGATTATACTCATGTTGGTCAGTTATTTAATGCGGTTAAAATGTGTTTGAACTTTGAACAGGGTTACATTTGTTGTTGCAATCCTCCTTTTGGTGATGGGTGCTGTCTTTAATAATGTACATAAGAAGAGCGGATACAGCGATAATTACTCGTGCCGTGTTGTTAAACCAGGAGTATTTGCGGCGGGTGCAATCTTATCCGTCGCAAGCATTGCAACTGGGATCACCTATTACCTTCTCTTAGCTACAGGAAAGAGTGCCGGCAGCCCTTCCGATAACTCGTCGTATCCTAACCAGGGAGCCATAGCCACCGCACAACCACAGTTCAAATGAACGGTCCAGTATAGTACTTGCTTTTAGTTGTCTGAAGAAGAGTTTTAAAATTAACAAACGTTTGTGTTGGAGTAATAATGTTACCACTGTTGTGTACAATTTTTCGTGCATCTTCTACTTTTTGGTATTAGAACTTAGAAGTGATCCATAGAAAGATGAACAAGAAAAAGTACACACAGTATTTGTGTGTTTTTCATTTCCTTTTTGTCTTTTACCGCACCTTTTCTACTTCAAAATTAAGCATCTTATTTTTAATTGTGTCATCTTTTAATATTTTTGAAAGAATCTTAACCGTATAAACTACTTAAAATTGATGGTGTTCATGATAATTGGTCAAGTTACTTAAAAATAAAAGTAAATTTGATCAAATGCTAAAATCAAATAGTACTTTTGTTCTACCACATTAGAGAAACTACTTCAAAATATACATACTCTAAGTCTCCAACCATGTGCCCCCCAAAAAAAAGGACACTTCATCGAATGCGAGTCACAATGGAAAATGATGAGGTCTGGCCTTTGGGTAGCTTTTGAGACTGATGGAGCCATGTATTAAATAAAATACTTCAAGCGTCTTATTTTTTAGATTTATTAAAAGAATTTTATTTTGGTATGCATTATAAGTGTAAAAGAATATATATATATATATATATATATATATATATATATATATATATATATAGGTGTTTGCTACGGTACGGGATAAATTTATACGTATCGGTATGATAAAAATGTGGACAAATAAAAACTTGACGCGTAATTTATATTATCCACATCAACATTTTAAATTTCTTTTTTTAAAATATATATCATATCATTAATTTTACTAAAATATCCTTATAATTTATATAAAATTGACAAAAACAACCTTTTATTTATTTCTAATAAAAAACTGAAACATCCTTATTTTTATTTCAGAAAAATACTATCCTTATAAACCTAACAAATATAAAAATTCAATAAACTTTAATTTTTAAATTTCAAAATTCAAATAATTTAAAACAAAAGGATCGAGAGAAACAAGATCTGAAAAATACAAAATTGCTCTTCAATCTTCATCTTCTTCCCCTTTCCAACCGTGAGACGCAATCCCGACGGCTGCAGCGGTGAGTGGCGGTGAGAAGACAACAAATGAAAGAGGACCACCACTTTTCAGATTTGCAGTTCATCACTTTTTTTTCTCTTTGGTTCAACATATGCATTTTGTTATCGTCAATTTATGCTTTAATGGTGTTTCGTACCGTTTTACAGCAAGGTTTTGATCATGTCAATTTTTTGTTGTTGTTCTCCTATTATTGAGTTGTTATGGAAAACAATCCTAATATCTAGGTATTGAACTTATTAATCCACCGAAAAACAAAATATCAATTTTTTTCCTTTGTTCTTGTTAGGTTTGCAATTCATCACTTTTTTTACTCTTTGATTCAACCTCTGTATTTTGTTCCTTTGTTCTTGTAAATTTGATTCCTCAATGCCTCTGTTATACTATTAAGAATAGCAATTAGCAAAATATTTGATGATGATCGAAAATCTTGTCAAAGTGCATGTTTCTTATTATTTATCCTAGCATATCTGCAACATCTTGTTTGTTACTAATTGTAACATCCTTTCTTTTTAGTCTTACACTAGTAATTGTTATTTACTTCAAAGTTAATGGGATAGATCAAATGATCCATATCTCAATTGGCCTCACTAGAAGCTTAGAAATTGAATCCTTCCAAGTATAGCCTTGACTAGCTATAAGGTTCAAGAACTCTATCTCTCTCTCTTTATATATACCAGTGAGCTAAGTTACTCTTTTCTTCTCTTTATTTCTCAAATCACTTATGTTTACCACCACTTCTTTTGTAGATATCTATTACATGTCATGAATGTGACAACTCCAAGCAAGGACTTCCTGGAGCTTGTGAGAGAGTTGCTTGAACTCTTAATAAAGGCCAGAAGTCATAGGAGTTTGACCAGGCAAGAAGTAAATGTTTATGCAAACTATGAAAGAAAAAAAATGTTTTACCTATCATTCTATACCAAACCATGAATTCCATTCTTCATCTATCAGTGTCTATCAATTTGTGCCTTCATGTTAACTTTGGGTTTTGATTTATGTAGATATGCTGAAAACAGCACCACCATCATTACTACTGTTTGTTGCAAAAAGCCTAGATGATGACGAATGGTATGTAAGAAAGATTGGAGAATAACGCAAAAAAAGTTATGTGAAGTTGAAGAATGTGAGAGTGAAAAGAGGTTGGAAGAGGTTGTAGTGTGTTATTATTTTGCTAAAGTTAAAGAAGAATGACCATTGTTTTATTGAATTCTTTTGATTTCTTGGTTTAATAGTTGTAGTGTTATTATTTGAATGTCACATCTGTTTTTTATTTTGTGAAGTGTTAACCACATGTTAAGTGATTATTTAAATTAAACATTACTCTTCTTTATAGTTATGTAGATATCATGAATGTTATTTGGTATTTGTATGAAAAACGGATCCATCTTTATTCATTTATATATTTTGTTGAATTATTATTATAATGAGAAAATTAGGATCAGTGATCGATTTAGTCACCACAACTTGATTCTAAAGTCCTACATTTTGATGCTATACAATGTTATTGGCTCAGCTATCAGAAATTACAATAAGTATAAACAAAAATATTCAAATACAAATTAAAAATTCGTAATTATCATATAATCATGTTTGATTTATGTTTAGAGTTGGTTAGTTTCATTTCTTTTACTTAAAAATTTCTTATGCATTATATTTTATATGGATCCTTTTGTTGACATTATATGAATGACTTTACAGAATTAAAGATTCGGAATTCTTATTTATATAGGCTACAATAGATATCCTTAAAAGTTCGGATCTTTATTTTACTAATTTTTTGTTTGGTCTTTCTATTATTTAAAAGTTTTTTTCTTAAAAAAAATTATAAACTTAAGACAATTGGTTGTAAAATTAAAGAACTTACCATCTTTGATTAATTTAATAATTTTAAGTTAATTATTATTTCACATTAATTGGTCTTTTCATTATATTTTAAATTTTTTAATTGGTTTTTCTATTATATTTTAAATTTTTTACAATTTTTTATAGCTTAGATCTTAAATCATGGACTTTTTTGTTTTAATTATGATGTTTTATCTTATCAAATACTTTATTTTTCTTTAATGATTTATCTTGTGAACAGCATACTATACTATTATATATATATATTTTACCATGCTTCAATACTTGAGTTTCTGAATTAGATTTAAAACAGTAAAACACTAATTCAGAGGACAAATACAAAGAAACTTTGATAGCTTATCTGATAAAAATATTCTAGATAGTTGATCTATCATAAGAGCAAGTCAAAGAAACTGATTCACATATACATTCACATCTTTTTTAGGCTTTATTACAACATTGACAAAACTAATTAACAGTACCTACTGTACATTCACATATATACACATTCACATGAAATATTGATATGTTCAGAGTCCCCAGCAGCAGATAACTGTGCTGCTTCTTCACCTTTGTACGAAAATTTTTTTGTTCTTTCCTTGCATCCTTGCAAATACCAGTTAGGCAACCTTTTTGTTATTAAACTTCTCCCACTTCTTCCCGTCAAATGCCTACATAAACTTTTATATTAGTTAGAATATTTGCAATTTACAAGAGTGCCAGTTTAAAAATCTTTAATATTATTATCAAAGACATTATTCATATACAAGAGAGTCATATATATGACACTTTCTTCTTTAATTTCTTCTTTTATATGCAATCGACCTATCTCTATTATATACTCTTCACAAAAAACTATAGTCCTATCAGACAGTGTTAAACCTCACAATATATGCATGAGTAAAAAGAAAGAAAGCACATGCACAAACAGAAAATGAGACTTCATTAATTAAATTTAAGTCGGTTAACATCAAATGAAAAGTTTCCAAACACAGGGACCCCTATTTGTTCAAAGGAATTAGATTAATATATTAAGCATTTTTTTTGTCTGCTCTATATAGCCAGAAATTATTTTTATTATTTTAAAAGCAAATTAATGTCAAACTCAGGCGCATTTACAATTTGTTTCCTGAATATCTTTTATACCTCTTCTCGAACAATCTACTATTTAGGTTTTCTTTATTTAGGTCTTTTCTTCTAATGTTGCTTCACTTGGAGTGGTCTCTTTAATCTAAAATAAAATCAGAATTTTTAAGACAAGTTAGGGTGGTCAAATAAGGCCCTAATTTTCTTTTCTGAACTGCACCTACTAAGCACCCCACTTAAGTACACTTAGCATTATTGATTCATTTAATTACTATAGTGCCTGGTTTAGGATGCAACCATGAAAAGAATAATTCAAACTAGTAAAACAAGCATTATTGAATGTGGCACATTTTTTACATAGTGAGTGACCAATCAACAATAGAAGTTAACTTGGTCATAAAGAATTTTTGTCTAGAGGATATGTAATTCTTCCCTAACTTACTTGCACATTTTCTCTCTGTGCAATTACAATAATTATTTTATATAATAGTTTGCATAAAAGTATATCTCAACTACGTATGCAATTTCAAGCAGTTCTAATGAATTACAGTAAATTGGATCAACTTAAATCATCTAAGTGCTTGTTCATTGTTGAAACTTGAGAGAATTTTTACGTAATATTTTGCATAAACATTTACCTCCTGCCAGGTCAAACTCCTCTGACTTCTAGCCTTTATTAAGGGATTCAAGCAACTCTTTCACAAGCTCCAGGTAGTCCTTGCTTGGAATTGCCACATTCATGACATATAATAGATATCCACAAAAGGATTGATGGTAAACACAAGTAATTGAGAAATAAAGAGAAGAAAAGAGTAACTTAGCTCACTAGTATATATAGAGAGAGAGATAGAGTTCTTGGACCTTATAGCTAGTCAAGGCTATACTTGGAAGGATTCAATTTCTAAACTCCTTGTGAGGCTAATTGAGATATGGATCATCTGATCTATCCCATTAACTTTGAAGTAAATAACAATTACTAGTGTAAGACTAAAAAGAAAGGACGTTACAACTAGTAACAAACAAGATGTTGCAGATATGCTAGGATAGATAATAAGAAACATGCACTTTGACAAGATTTTCGATCATTATCAAATATTTTGCTAATTGCTATTCTTAATAGTATAACAGAGGCATTGAGGAAATATAAGAACAAAGGAACAAAATGCAGACGTTGAACCAAAGAGTAAAAAAAGTGATGAATTGCAAACTTGACAAGAACAAAGGAACAAAATTGATATTCTGTTTTTCGGTGGATTAATAAGTTCAATACCTAGATATTAGGATTGTTTTTCATAACAACTCAATAATAGGAGAACAACAAAAAAAATTGACATGATCAAAACCTTGCTGTAGAACGGTACGAAACACCATTAAAGCATAAATTGACGATAACAAAATGCAGATGTTGAACCAAAGAGGAAAAAAAGTGATGAACTTCAAATCTAAAAAGTGGTGGTCCTCTTTCATTTGTTGTCTTCTCACCGCCGCTCACCGCCTTTAGCCGCCGCAGCCGTCGTGATTGCGTCTCACGGTTGGAAAGGGAAAGAAGATGAAGATTGAAGAGTAATTTTATATTTTCTAGATCTTGTTTCTCTCGATCCTTTTGTTTTAAATTATTTGAATTTTGAAATTTAAAAATTAAAGTTTATTGAATTTTTATATTTGTTAGGTTTAGAAGGCTAGTGTTTTTTGAAATAAAAATAAGGATATTTCAGTTTTTTATTAAAAATAAATAAAAGGTTGTTTTTGTCAATTTCATATAAATTATAAGGATATTTTAGTAAAATTAGTGATATGATATATATTTTAAAAAAAGAAATTTAAATACTGACGTGAATAATATAAGTTACGTGTTACGTGTCAAATTTTTATTTGTCCACATTTTTATTGTACCGATACGTATAAATTTATCATCGTACCATAGCAAACACCATATATATATATATATATATATATATATATATATACATAAAGTTATGTTATTAAAAAAAATTATATTAGTTGTGTCATTAATCATTTAAAAAAATAAATATAATTAGACGTTTATGTAAAGGTATTAAAATTAGACTCTTATCTCAATATTAACCATAATTTTATATAATAAATAATTTCTTTTAATAATTAAGTTTAACTATGTTGATTTAATTGGATACTAAAATAAATTAATTAAAGGAGAAGAAAAAGAAAGAAACACATAAAAAAAAGAAATATTTAGTTGAACTTAATTATAAAAAAAGAATAATGTTACGTTTACACTAAAATCAGTTATAAAAGTCAGTCACCGGTATAAAATACGTATTAGAATATAAATACACATTAAAAATAAACTAAATCATACATGTATTTATATATAAATACATTGATTATAGCTAATTTTAGTAGCTAATTTTGGTATACAAATAACATTTTTATAAAAATAATTTGTTGGCCTTGTATTTCTAAAAGAGAAAGTCTACGAGTCAATACTTTTATTAAAATCTAACAAAAAATAAAAAACAATTTCATATTATTAGATATAATCTTATACCATTAAAAATATTAATAATAACTAATTAATAATTATAAATCACAAAACTTGTTGTCTCTAACACTCATCTTTGTGAAAAACCAATAGATTAGAGAGAAGAATTATCCAAAATAAGAGTGTGTCGCCGGCAGCGGCTGATGCTAATGTGCACCACAAGCCATGAATAGAAGTTTTGATGTATGACGAGTGAGCTCTGATATGCCATGTTTGCTATAGAATGGTCCACAACTACATATATAGTTTTGAGGAACGAAGAATGCATGAGGTGCATTAAAACAAACATATTATATTAAACATTGGCCGTTTGGTGTATGCGGATTTATTAACTCGCATTCTTGTTCCCTCAAAACCACAGAAAGCTTCTCTCTCATTGTCTAACATTTTGTAAAAATATAAGTCACTATCCTCTTTCGGTCCTTCTTCTTCTTCTTCTTCTTGTTCTATATATAGCTAACTTAACCTCAAACAATGACATACACACAAAGCACTCAACTCATCCCAAGAAACGTAGTGACTGATTCATAAAATGGAGAAGAAGAACGTTGTGGTTGTGGCGGTCTCCTCTGTCGTCGTCATCTTCGGCATCTTATCTGCTGCTTTAGCTTTCGGTGCTGAGGTTACCAGGGTCAAGGTCTCCACTTAATCATTCCGCGACATCTCTCTCTCTCTTTCTTCTTTGTGATCTCTGCTATGTCTTCACTGAGCAAGACATGATAATGTGGGAAAAGGTTTGGTTAGTGTAATACTAATAACAGTTACTGTGGAATTTTGGCTTTGCAGGCTTCTGAAGTTCTGGTGATTAGTGCTGAATACTGCATATATCTCCGGGATCGAAGTAGTCCGGCTTCGGATCTTGCTTTAGATGCAGTGGTGGCGCTTGTGATAGCACAGATAATATTGAATGCTGCAAACGGGTGTTGTTGGTGTTGTTGTTGCAGAAAACCTCCTCAAGCCAAGCGGAGCTGTATTTTGTCATGGTATGCTAATTTCATCACTTCATAGTTGTTTATTTGACTCTGCTTCTGCCGTTTACCTCTTCTGTTGTCGATTATGCCTTATTTTTCGTATTGTCATTATGGTTTTGATTTTCTAAAACATGTGATGGATTGCTTGATGAGAAGGAATTCAAGACCTGCGGCTATGTATGTGAATTGAATTAGATGCCAATCCTAACTTGAGACAAATGCATCTTGTTTGCTCGTGTACTGTAAAAGCATGCATACATTAAATTCCACTCTTAGCAAGTTAATGGAATGCATCAATCCAGAATATAACATTTATCGAAATGCATATATTAGATGAATTACGATTATAAATATTATTATATATTCTGGGTACACAGATCAAAAAATTATTAATTACACAAATAGGATAGTGTGTATCCGAAATTATATGGCCATATTTCAGGTAGTTAACACCTGATTTATGTACAACTATGCAATTATATTATATTTTAGGTTTTTTTTTAAATATATTATGTTTCAGATACAATGAAAATACTAAATAACGTGAACAATGGTCATAAATATATCGAATGTTCAATTCACTAGATATGCGGATGATTATTCTAAGAGTCCTGTTAGGGAGACAATGGCTTATTTGTATAATGTGTACAATAGGCTATATAAGTTACAAAATTAACATCACCCATAATATTCAGAATAACCATCCACGTACTAGGGATAATAAACATCTCATGTCATAAAACCATTGTTCTGAAAATTGAACCAAATCGACCGGTTCAACCGGATGAACCGAGAACCGGTCATCTAATCAGTTCGGTTGTACTGTAAAATTGTTCAGCAAAAACGAGCTAAGAATCGGCCGAACCGGTAGTTAATCAGTGAACCGTCAGAACCGACTAGGTTTTTTTAGGGTTACCGGATTTTTTATAATATATATATATATAAACCCAACCCAACAGATACCCAACTGACCCCACCCCCACCCTTCCCCTTTCTCTCCCTCTCTGTCTCTGAGAAACTCTAAACCTAGCCGCCATCACTCTTCCACCGTCGCACTCTTCTCACCCCACCCCCACCCCTCCCCTCCCCTTTCTCTCCGTCTCTGAGAAACCCTAAACCCAGCCACCATCACTATCCCACCGTTGCACTCTTCTCATTGTTCTTCTCCTCGTTGTCGTCTCTTCGGATCGTTACTCTTCTTGTCACCGTCGACCGGTCGTCGTCTCTTCGGCGATCTCTCTCTGTCGCTCTCTTCAAGGTCAACAACACCTATTATCGTCACCTCCCCTCGACGTCGAGTCTGAGCTGTTGGCATCGCCACCGCGAAGGACTGCTCCGTCGTCGTCGCTGCTCGATTTGTTAGTGTCCGTCTCTCTCTTCGAGTTTTCTCTCTGTCTGAGGGTCGGAGCTCAACGTCTTTTCTCTCTGTCTCTCTCACGGCGACATCTCTCTCTGCCCGGCTGCGGAGTATTAGCCGTTTTGTCACCTTGCATCGGTTATTTTGTTAATTTTGTTTATTTTGATTTATGGGTTGCTGGTTGCTGATTTTTTCTGATTCAGTTGGGCAATGCTTCACTACATTATTTGTTGTTTATGCTGGAATTTTTCTGATTCTGAGTTATGCTGTGATTTTGATTTGTGATTCAGTTGTGGATGGTGTTATGGGCAGTGATGATTGGATTTTTGACGGTATAGAATTTCACAAATGAATTCTCGTTGCAAGTATAGTTTCCAAACCAATCAAAAATCCTTTCATACAAAAGATTGTTTGTCACAAGTAACAAACCCCTAATTTTATAAACCGAAGTATTCAAACCTCGGGTCGTTCTCCCTAGGAATTACAATAAAGTGTCTTGTTATTGGTTTGAGTTGTTTTGGGGTTTTGATAAGAGGCATAAAAGTAAATGGCAATGAAAATAAACTAACAACTATAAAAGGCTCTTGGCAAGGTATGAAAATTAGAAGTCCTATCCTAGTTATCCTTCTCAATTGTGATGAGAATTGTTCATTGCTACCACTTACTTAACCCTTACTAAATAAAGGAAAGTCAAGTGGATGAATCAATTTGATTCCTCAAGTCCTAATCAACTCCTAAAGGAAAGACTAGCTTTAGAGGCATTCAAATCAATTAGCAACTTCTAATTATCAATCAACAAAGGAATTAGATAACTCAAGAGTCACTAATTACTCTACCTAGGCCAAGAGGAACAAAACCTACACTAAAATCCAACCAAGCATTTCATCAAACACTTGGAAGGCATAAAAGGAAAACATAGTAAATCAACAACAAGAACAAAATCTAACAACAATTATTGAAAGGAATTAACAACACAAATCAAAAGGAACACAATTATTATGATTTACCTTGAATTGAATTGAAAGAGAAAGGAAGGAACAAAAGCGGATCTACAATCAAAGTATAAGAACAACATAAAGGAAGTTACAATAAAAGAATAGAGGAAGATGAATGTAACAACAAAGAATTGAAAGGTAGAAGTAGAAGAAAGCAAAGATTAAAACCTAGATCTAAGAACTAATCCTAATTCTAATCCTAATTCTAGAGAGAAGTGAGAGCTCCTCTCTCTAGAAACTACTTCTAAAACTAATCCTAATGAGTGTGTAATGAATGGAATCCCCTTTGCTCTTCAATCCTTGGCTTTAAATAGCATCTTTGGCGCCAAAGTTGGTTAGGATTGGGCCCCACAACCCTTCAGAATTCGTTGGCCACGTTTTCATTAAAAAATCATAAACCAACACCGACGCGTACGCGCACATCACGCGTACGCGTCCATGGGGTATTTCGCAGGTGCGCGCAAGCGCCAGGTGCGTGCTCGCGTCCATGGGCGAGTTCAACTTCTTTGACTTTTCATGATTTCTCCACTTTGCATGCTTTCCCTCTTCACTCCTTTGATCCATTCCTAGCCCTTTTCAATCTGAAATCACTAACAAACATATCAAGGCATCTAGTGGAATCAAAGGGAGATTAAAACCATCAAATTAAGGGTCTAAAAGTATGTTTTCACATCTAAGCACAAATAAGGAGACAATCACAAAACCATGCTATTTCATTGAATAAATGTGGGTAAAAGGTGATAAAATCTCTAAAAATCAATACAAGATAAACCGTCAAACCATGCTTTACTATATTGGTTATTGTTTATGCTAGAATTTTTTTTATTCTAAGTTATGCTATGATTTTTATTTTTCTTATTCAGTTGTTGATGGTGGAATTGTTGATTATGGGTTGCTGGATTTGAGAGAAAATATTGTTTATATTAGAATTGTATATATAATTAAACCGGTTGAACCTCTGAACCATTGAACCAATTACTTTATCGGTTCATTGACCAGTTCGGTTCTCGCAACCTTGCATAAAACCACTCATCCCAAAAAGCTTAAACTGATTTTGGAATTCACCAAGGATCAAACTCTTGACCTTTCAGATCTAAAACTCTAATATCATGTCATGATACCACTCATCCCAAAGGCTTACGCTGATGGAAAAGGGTAACACTAATGGTTATATCTCTAATACTCCCTAAACCTTCATTGTACCCATTGTACATATATTCCATTGGCTCCCCATACTTTCCCTTATCATAATATTAAGATTTAGGTGGGTAATCAACTTGGGTTGGTCGAGTGGTCAGCTCACTCGTCCGCTTAAGCAAGTGTCGGGGGTTTGAATCCCACCTTATACATGCAGCAACCCATTGGCCAACGGCAGACCCTTAAATGGAGTTCAGATCCGCGACGGATTCAAATCCCGCCTTGTGCATGCAGTAACCCATTGGCCAGCGGCAGACCTTTAAATGGAGCTCAGATCCGCGACGGATTAGTTCTTGACCTGTCAGATTGGGGGATACCATGGGCATAGTTGTCAGAACCGAACCGGTGATCGAACCGGTCAGACTACTGGGTCACTGAATTATTGGTTCAATCGGTGGATCACTGGTTGAACCGGTTAACCCGGTCCCACATAAGTAACAATATTCCCACACTAAGTAACAATATTCCCAATACCCTTCCTCCTATTCTCTAACTAATAATATTTCTACACTAATATTCTTCTGTCTCCACAGTATCAAATCTGCAACTACAATAAACAAAGCAATGACATTGATTCCATAACATAGATTCAAAGTCAATGATGTCAATTCACTTTCTTTTCTTTTGGCTTTCTCACTTGAAAAGCAAATGATATCACCACACCGCCATAGTCCCACTATCAAAGAGTACTCAATGAACATAAACAACACCAAATTGTGATATTGAATTAGTATTTACCACATTCAAAGTTCACAAGATCTGTCCACGAAATTCAAATTTCAACTCTCAATGACCAATCTCCTTTAGATAATTTCTGTCACAAAGATTTGCGTCACAAGCAAAATTAAAAGTTCAACAAAGGAAAGATCTAAACAAAACTAACCAATCTTAGATATAATGGGCTCAAAAACAAGCTTAGCTTTAGTAAGATACTCCACAAGCACATCAGTTTCTTTCTTCTCCTTGTTACCATCATCAAGCAGAGTTCTAGCCTTATCAATTGTAGAATTTACCAGCTCCTTATCCGCAGGATAAAGCTTAGAAGTTAGAACCGATTAAGGCTTTCTCCATATTATAAACATAATCTTCCAAAGCAAGTATTGAAAAAAATAAATCCACTAACTACTAAGAATAATGCACTAACTACTAAGAATAATATACAATAGCAACCAACATATATAACACTATAATAGATAATCAACAATTAACAATCTGACAACAATGGATAATCAACAAACTGAACAGAAATAAAAAATAAATAACAAACAAGAGAGATTAAACAGAAAAACATATGTGGAAGTATTCATGTTTTCATCTGCCACCATACAGAAATCAAACATAGGTGATTATGTGAACAATCAATAATCTCAAACATAAACCAATATACATAATCGATCTACAATAATCAATTAATTCTGACTATCAGTACTAAATTATTGAAAACTTAATATCCTGAATAACTTCAAAAAATTAAAAAAATTAAAATTACATACCTGGACCCTGGAGGGATGGAGGGACGAGCAGAGAAGAGGGAGACCGGAGGTGGCGACTGACGACTCACGACCAGGAGGCAGTAGGCAACGGGGAGGCGACTTGAATGTTGAATCTTCACTGGACCGTGGATGTGCTTCTTGGTGGTGGTGAGTGGCGCACTGCTGTGGTTGCGGTGGTGAGTGCCGCGCTATCTCTGCACTGCTGTGGCTGAAGCTGAACGGGTCTCCGCTGGCGATGAGGTGGCAGATTCTCAGCTCTCAGCTCTCATGGTGGTCTCTCATGGCCTTTGGGAAGGAAACAGGGGTTGGACGATGTCACAATGGAGTGAATGAACGGTTGGAGGCTAGGGTTCCTTTCATGTTTCAGGCTTTCAGCAACTTTTATTTTATTTTTTTATTTTTAATAAGAAACGACGTCGTTTCCAAAAAAAGAAAAAAAATTAGTTCGAACCGGTCCAGATTAAATGAAACTCGCTGGTTTGCCGGTTCTTATCAAACCCGGCCGGTTCAATCCGGGTCATTTCGATTCGACTCCTTGTTCGGTTAGAAACCTCACCCGGACCGATTATGGCACCGGTTCGCCGGTTTTTCGATCTGACCGGCCGGGTCGGTCCGATTCTGACAACACTGACCATGGGAAACCAAAAAAAGATTTAGGTGGGTAATTTGATGGTGTAGTGCGTTTTTACTTTATTGGGCCAATTTTAGAGCCCATTGTTCACATTATTCACAAAAGCCATTTTTTACTTAATAAAATCTCTACTAGATAACCAAGTTGGGTTGGTCTAGTGGTTAGCTCACTAGTCCGCTTAAGCAAGTGTCGGGGGTTCGAATCCCGCCTTGTGCATGCAACAACCCATTGGCCAACGGCAAACCCTTAAATGGAGCTCAGTACCGTGATGGATTAATCCTTGGCGTGTCGGGTTAGGACATACCGTGGAAACTAAAAAAAAGTCCCTACTGAATTTGTGTACTTAATATTTTTTGGTCAATGTATTTAAGATGTTTAATAAGTAGTTAAAATCGTAATTTATTTACACATTATATATTTCAATAAATATTATTTTATTAATTTAAATAAAAATAATCTAGAGTTTGACAAATGATATGTATTTGTTAATAAATTTATGAAAAATGTTAGATAACTAATTTTTTAGTCAAATATTAATTAATTTTTAAAAATTATTTTGTTTATATTAAATTTAAATTTTAAATTCTAAATGATAAAATTTTAATTGTAAATTTTAAAATTAATTAATTTTAAAAGTTAGTTTTTGACATCTTTTTAATTTATTTGTGAAAGTATTATTCGATTTGAGTTTGTAATTTTTTTTTCTTTTAAAAATATTAGAGACTAATATTTTTTTTTACCAAAAAAAGGAGAGATCGACTCGACTAGAAATATAAGGTAAAAAGTAGGGACTACTATCTTTTGCACAAAAAAAAGAGAGTTGACTAATGTTAATTCAAATGTAAGATAAAAAATAAAAATAAATAATAATTTAAAATTATTTTATTTAATTTAATAGATATAATTTTATGTGTATAATATCTAAAATGATATATTTATTATATCTAATTTTATGTATTTATTATATCTAATTACATATTTTTGTTTCTCAAATATTTTCAAAAAAAAAATATGGTGACCTGACATTTTTGGGTTGGTTAATTATACTCATGTTGGTCAGTTATTTAATGCAGTTAAAATGTGTTTGAACTTTGAACAGGGTCACATTCATTGTTGCAATCCTCCTTCTGGTGATGGGTGCTAGCTATAATCTAAATAAGAAGAGCGGATACAGCGATAATTACTCATGCCGTGTTGTTAAACCAGGAGTATTTGCGGCGGGTGCAATCTTATCCGTCGCAAGCATTGCAACTGGGATCACCTATTACCTTCTCTTAGCTGCAGAAAAGAGTGCCGGCAGCTCTTCCGATAACTCGTCGTATCCTAACCAGGTAGCCATTGCCATTTGCCACCGCACAATCACAGTTCACGGTCCAGTATAGTACTTGCTTTTAGTTGTCTGAAGAAGAGTTTTAAAATTAAAATGCTTTGTTAAGAAATTAGCAAACGTTTGTGTTGGAGTAATGTGACCACTGTTGTGTACAATTTTTCGTGCATCTTCTACTTTTTGGTATTAGAACTTAGAAGTGATCCATAGAAAGATGAACAAGAAAAAGTACACAGAGTATTTGTGTGGTTTTCATTTCCTTTTTGTCTTTTACCGCACCTTTTCTACTTCAAAATTAAGCATCTTATTTTTAATTGTGTCATCTTTTAATATTTTTGAAAGAATCTTAACCATATAAACTAAAAATTTATCGTGTTCATTATAATTGGTCAAGTTACTTAAAAATAAAAGTAAATTTGATCAAATGCTAAAATCAAATAGTATTTTTGTTCTACCACATTAGAGAAACTACTTCAAAATATACATACTCTGAGTCTCCAACCATGTGCCCCCCCAAAAAAAGGACACTTCATCGAATGCGAGTCACAATGGAAAATGACTGAGGTCTAGCCTTTGGGTAGCTTTTGAGACTGATGGAGCCATGTATTAAATACTTCAAGCGTCTTATTTTTTAGATTTATTAAAAGAATTTTATTTTGATATGCATTATAAGTGTAAGAGAATTATATATATATATATATATATATATATATATATATATATATATATATATATATATATATATAAGGAAAAACCACGACATCCATGTAAAAATTACATGGATGGTATCCAAGCAACTTTCACTCCACGCGCCACTCCCCTATTTGTTTTACACGCGCCTCTTATAACCTATATAACGAATCCTTATTTTGCGATATCAACATTTCTCAACGTAAACCTTTTCACAGAATGTAAACCTAATTAAATTTGTTGTTATCCTTTTTCGCGTTTTTTTTTCTGCATTATGGATTTGGATTGATTCAACGCAATTAGCTTCGTCGTTCATCTTCTTCTTCGTTTTCTTCTTCGATCTGCACTTTTGAATTGAAACAATGAATGAATCAACTTCAAATCAGTTGAATGAGTGCGATTTTTTATGATTCTTCTAAAATGCATCAATTTGATGATGTTTAGATTATTGAATTCTGAATCGAATTTAATGGAATGAAATTGCTAATTTTATTTGAAGTGAATTGAATGGATTGAGGTGATCCACATCTGAATTGAATTGAATTGAATTGATAATATGTAACTGTGAGTAACTGTGAGTATCAGTAACTATGAGTAACTCTCAATATATGTGAGTAACTTTTCGGTTTGGTAAGTACTAAATAGGTGGTTCATCACGTTCATGTTTTCGGTTCGGTCACAGAAAGGAGTCTAACAAAAATTAGACCAATATGTTCTGTTTTCTTCCCTAAGCACTATATAATTGATTCCACCGTAATTAAGATTTCGGTTCACCATAAAATTGTTTCACCATAATTAATATTTAATTTAAAAATATAAAATAAATAATTTTTAAATATTTAAAATTTATTATAAAAAATAAATTAGATTAAATTCAAATAGCAAGTAATAAGCATGTAAATTTTATCTAAGAATAAATAGTATTATGTCTATTCGGTTCACCATAATTAAGATTTCGGTGCACTCTAACTAAGATTTCGGTTCACCCTAACTAAGATTTCGGTTCACCATGAGTACTATGTTCGGTTCATCATGAGGGTTTATCATTCAGGGTTTAGAGTTCAGTGTTCAGGGTTCGGATTCAGGGTTCAGGGTTTAGGGTTTAGGGTTTAGCGTTCAGGGTTCAGAGTTCAGGGTTCGGGTTCAGGGTTTAGGGTTTAGGATTTAGGTTTTAGGGTGTAGAGTTTAGGATTTAGGTTTTAGGGATTTAGGGATTTAGAGTTTATGGGTTCAGGGTTCAGTGTTCAGGGTTCTGATTTTAGTGTTTAGAGTTTAGTATTTAGGGGTTCATTGCGTTTCTATATTTAAAATTTATTATAAAAAATAAATTAAATTAAATTCAAATAGCAAGTAATAAGCATTTAAATTTTATCTAAGAATAAATATTATTATGTCTATTCGGTTCACCATAATTAAGATTTTGGTTCACCATAACTAAGATTTCGGTTCACCATGAATACTATGTTCTGTTCACCATGAGGGTTTAGCATTCAGGGTTCAGAGTTCAGTGTTTAGGGTTCGGGTTCAGAGTTTAGGGTTTAGCGTTCAAGGTTCAGAGTTCAGAGTTCAGGGTTCGGGTTCGGGTTCAGGGTTTAGGGTTTAGGGTTTAAGTTTTAGGGTGTAGGGTTTATGGTTTAGGTTTTAGGGATTTAGGGTTTATGGGTTCAGTGTTCAGGGTTCTGGTTTTAGTGTTTAGGGTTTAGGGTTTAGGGATTCAATGTGTTTCTACCTTTCAGTTTGTCTAGTGTATTAATTTCGGTTTACTATGTTCTTTTGGAATTCGAATGTATTGGTAAATACAGTAATTGCAATCACTGAAAACCTGGAATAAAACAGCAGCCAAACAGTTCCAACATATATATAAATTAACATCTCATATGAGTAATCCATCTTGAATCAAATATAACTATTAACAATTTATACATACGTTGATATTAAGAATAGATATATACATTAACATTGACATATATACATTTGAAAGAAGTATTGTTTGGTTCACCATGAGTACTATACAATTGTATTTGAAAAAAGCATTGTTTGGTTCACCATCTTGATTTTATATAATGGATTATGTTTCGTTTACTCAATACTATACAATTGTATTGTGTTCGGTTCACCATGAGTACTGTATTCGATTCATCACGAGTACTGTGTTTGGTTCATTCTGCAGAAAGCTGTTTGAATTTGATTTTATATAATGGATTATGTTTCGTTCACTCAGTACTATACAATTGTATTGTGTTCGATTCACCATGAGTACTATGTTCGGTTCATCATGAGTACTGTGTTTGGTTCACCACGAGTACTGTGTTCGATTCATTCTATACTATTCAAAACTCTTCTTCCTTACCTTCTACTGCTTCTTCACCAGAGAGAGAAGGAGGAAAAGACAAAAAAATACAGCAGCAACAACAATAAAAGAATGACGATAAAGAGAAAATACGCGAAGAAGAAGGAACGCAAAAAATGAGGAAAAAGAGGAGAAGGAGGAACGCGAAGAAGAAGGCGAAGAAAAAGACACTCCGTGCGTAAACGAGCGTGAGAAGAAGAAGAAGAAGAAGAAGAAGAAGAAGAAGAAGCGTGATAGAGAAGAGAAGAAGCGTTTCGTGTGTGTTGGGCACGTGCATTTCACGTTTCATTTAATGGTATTGGATTTTTTCGGTGTTAGACCAACTTAATTACATGGTTACATGGATGTGTAACATCCCTGTTTACGTAAGGTTATGTTATTAAAATAAAAAAAATTATATTAGTTGTGTCATTAATCATTTAAAAAAATAAATATAATTATATATTTATGTAAATATATTAAAATTAGACTCTTATCTTAATATTAACGATAATTTTATATAATAAATAATTTATTTTAATAATAAGTTCAACTATGTTGATTTAATAGTTTATTGGATACTAAAAAAAATTCGTTGAAGAAGAAGGAAAAAAAACACATGAAAAGGAAAAAAAAAGAGTTGAATTTAGTTATAAAAGTAATTTAGTTATAGAAATATTTTATTAACTCGCATTCTTGTTCCCTCAAAACAACAAAAAGCTTCTCTCTCATTGTTTAACATTTTGTAAAGAATTTTGTTAGGGAATTAATAGAGTATTTATACAATATATACAATGAGCTATTTATTTGATCTAATATAAATTAAAAAATAAATATTTAAAGTAAAATATTATTAATTTTTCAAACATAATATACTCATATTATCAAAAATAACCATCCGGATAACAGGAATAATAAACATTAATATCCTACTAAATTGAACATATCTAAACCCCATTATACATATTGTACAGATACATATTGTACAGATACTCCATTGACTCCCTTTACTTCGTCTTTTGTAAAAATATAAGTCACTATCCTCTTTCGATCCTTCTTCTTTATATACCTAACTAGTAACTAAACCTCGCACAATAACACACACAAAGCACTCCACTCATCCCCAGAAATGGAGAAGAAAGACGTTGTGGTTGTGGTAGTTTGCTCCTTCGGATTACTGCATTTATTGGGATAGCACAGATAATATTGAATGCTGCAAACGGGTGTTGGTCTTGTTGTTACAGAAAATCTCCTCATGCCTAGCGGAGCTGTGTAGTTCTCTGCAGTATTTTGTCATGGTATTTCATCACTTCATAGTTGTTTATTTGGCTCTGCTTCTGCCATTTACTTCTTCTGTTGTCGATTATGCCTTATTTTTCATATTGTCATTATGGTTTTGATTTTCTAAAACATGTGATGGATTACATCATGAGAAGGAATTCAAGAGCTGTGCCATGTGTGTGAATGTAAATTAGAAGCCAGTCCTAACTTTATTATTAGAGGAGTGCTAGGGGCAGTAATTTTTGTGTTTTGTAACCATTAATTGGCTATCAATCATGTTTTTAATAGTGTGAGATTATATCAATTGGCCATCCAATGGTGAGAGATCACTCACCTTTCTTTTAATAGTTAAATGCTGGCCACAAAATACAAAAGTTGCTGACTCTCTAGACTTTCTCTTATTATTATTAACAAGTGCATCTTGTTTGCTTGTGTATTTGTAAAAGCATGCATACATAAAATTCCACTCTTAGCAACAATGAAGGTATTATTTGATTTTAGTTCGTAGTTTTTTTTTTCTTTCTGAAAAATACTAAGGACCGATATTTTTACTATGAAATATGGGAGACTCGATTAATGTTGGTTCAAATATAATGCAAAAAGTAAGAAAACAGTATTATCATCTAACATTTTTAGTTTCGTTAAATACTCATGTTAGTCAGTTATTTAATGTGGTTAAAATATGTGTTTGAACAGGGTGACACTCGTTGTTGCAATCCTCCTTTTGGTGATTGGTGCTATCTTAAATAATGTACATAAGAAGAGCACACACAATGATTATTACTCGTGCAATTTCTTCTGTTAGAGAAAGTCTAGGGAGCCAGCAGATTTTGTGGTTTTTAGTCATTAATTAGCCATCAATGATGTTTTTAATGGTGTGAGATTACATTTAATGATATAGAATCATTCAATTTTTTTTTGATAGTTAAGTGCGGGCCATAATTTAACAAAAGTGCTGGCCCTAGCACTCCTCGTACGTTCTCTTGTGGTACACTAACCAGGGTGCCATAGCCACGGCACAACCACACAGTTCAGTACCTTGGCATGCTGAATTAATGTCTGAAGAAGAGTTTTAAAATTAAATGCTTTTTGTTAAGAAATTAACAAACGTTTTCGCTTTTAGTTGTCTGAAGAAGAGTAGACCTTGGCATGCTGAATTAATTCTCCCTTTCATTTTTTGTGTTTTTTTCATTTTTGTTTTACCGAACCTTTTCTAATTCATGTTCATTATTGGCCAAATTACTTAATTTGCAACATTGTTAAAGTAGAACTTCGGAAGAAGGAAAAAAAAAAGAGAGAAAAATTTTGTGGCTAAAGGTCAAAATTTACCTACAGAATCACAATTTCCTTCTTTGCTAAGTTTTATTTATTGATATGGTTGTTGATATATTCGAGATATGAATGGGGGCTAGCTTCTCGTTTGGAATGAACATTCAAAAAAGAAAATGGACAAGAAAGGCGATATACGTGGTTCGTCACTAGTGTGCGTGACTACATCCACGGGCATAAAGTTGCGTTTTTATTTCACTGCCACTGAAATACAATATGTTACAAATTACAAATTTACATACATTGTATGTATGTATACATGGATGTATATATAATCCAAGTTGCTCATCGAATGCGAGTCACATTGGAAAATGGCTCAGGTCTGGTTTTAGGTGCAGGTTTTGTGACTTCTGGAGCTCCAAATACATTCCAAAATCTCAATGTCTCATCGGCTGCTGCTGATGCAACTGTGCAACCATCAGGGCTCTGAGCCATGAACAGAACTCTTGATGTATGTCCAGTCAGCTCTGCCATCTTTGCCATTGAAGGGTACTTCCAAAGTGTTAGCTGATTCTGTGAAAAACCATGACCACTTAGTAACTCCCTCTCATTCTTGCTCCACAAAAGGGAGCATACCTGAGACCCAGTGTCAACTGAGTTCAAGCATGCACCAGTGTGTGTATTCCAAAACTTAATGCTTCTGTCACCACTGCCTCCACCAGAAGCTAGCAAGTTCCCTTGGAAAGGGCACCAAGCAAGGGCTTTAACCGCCGATGTGTGATCGTTGAGCCGGTGAACCCACTGTGTCGCCGAATTCGAAGATGCCATGGCTCTGTCCCATATGTAAAGTAGATTATCATTGCCTCCACTTGCTAATTGTTGACCTGAAGCTGACCATTTTAACCCACAAACCTCTTGCTCATGCCCTCTGTAGGTTTCAACAATGTGTGATCTGACCCTAACATCATTGTTGATGATTCTTCCATCCATTCCTCCAGTTGTGAGTATGTGATTGTTCCATGCCAATGATCCAACTCTCTGCCTATGTCCACCTCTCAGAGTCCTCAACTGCAGAATCAAAACAGAACCAACTTCAGCAAACTAAGGATTAAGTGATAAACCAAATTCAATTCATTTCTTGGTTATAGATAAACCAAACCAACCTGCTTATTTGAAGCCGAATCCCATAGCTGTACTTCAGAGTTGTTCAAGCCAACTGCGATGTGTCGTCCATCCGGTGCCCAGCTAACAGATGTGATAGGTCCATTTTCATCATCAACTGTAACAAGCTCTGAAGTAGAACCGTTTGTTGCATCCCACAAGTACACTGTGGTTCCAAGTGCTATTGCAAGAACATTGGCGCTTCCCCAATCCAGCAAATTGAGGTAGTAATCATCCACAAGATCCGGAGCATCCAATGTCCTCTCTGAAGTCTGACATATCCAGCAAATCAAATCAAATCAAATCAGCACATACAATCAGACAACAAATAATCAAAGGAAGATCATAGTAGTGAACCTGTGGAATGTATCTTCGGGTCTTTGCCGGTTTATCTTGGTGAAGAGTAGAGCAACTCTCATGAGGAATCAAGTCAACTGGTGCAGGTGGCTTGTTCTTGAAAGCGAGAATTCGGGTCCGGTTCATGTTCAAGGATTCTGCAAGCTGCTTCCTGTAGGCGTCTCTAGAGGGGGAACTTACAACTGGATTTTCCTTACCTTTTGCCCCCTCTGTTAACATGTAGTGAGCATAATCGAAATCCATGGCCGATCGATTCGGAATGAACCTGTCCAACTGCAGGCAAAACAAACAAAAATGAAAGGGGATCAAATACTTGCTCTACACAGATAAATTCTCATTTCTGAAAACAATGTATCACAAGTGAATTGCAAATGGAGTGATTTTTTGGAATCATTTTCTTACATTTTCTTTGGAATTCTTTCTCTGAATAAACTGCTCCCGGAGAGGGGAGCGACAATGTGTTTTCATGGTTGTTGTGTTAGAACTCAGAGACTGTGTCTTTGTGGTAGAAGAACTCAAGGATCCTGCATCCATTGTTAGTTAAAAAAGGGAAAAACAGAAAGCGGAAAATGGAATAGATGAAAGAATTCACAAAATCTAATAACAAATCACAAAATCACAGAATTTAATAACAACAATGAAGTGATGATTATTATTAGCGAAAAGATCAGAAATTAGCGGAAGTCAAAGCACAGCAGATTTAGAACGCCGGAGAGATTGGATAAAGAGGGAGAGATGATAATGATTATGGTGAGGAAAATTGAAGTGAAATCTTTAAATAGGGGAAGAAATGCGAATTAGGGTTTTTGCGGTGTTTGGGTTATGGTGGTGGCGGATTGGCGGCAACGGCTAGTTCTCTTTGTTTATGTTAATAGCCGTTGCAATATATATTGACCAGATTGTCCTTCATTGGCATGATGTCTTTTGAGACCACCAGGAGGTGTGAATTGTCAAAATACAAATCCTCAGATTGCCTACAAACTCGCTCCAAAATCCAAATAGCAAATATTTAAAATGTTGAATGAGTAAATTAATAAATTATAGGATTGGCGATTTATGTATGAATCTTAATTTTAGTAAAATCTCATTGACTCATTGTAAGCTTAAAAAATGGTAGAAAAAAAAATAAACTCAACTTGGTACCCTTTCAACTATTCCGTTAACCAGTTTTTTATTACATTAATTTTTAAAAAATAAAATAAATACATCTAAACAAATTTAATATTTTTAATTTAAAATATACAACAAAAACAACAAAGTCCTGTCCCACTAGGTGGGGTCGGCTACATGAATCAAACAATGTCATTGTGCTATATCATGTATATGTCTATAGATAGACCGTTTACATGTAGATCTCGTTTTGATCACCTCATGGATGGTCTTCTTAGGTCTTCCTCTGCCTTTCGCCCCTTGTCCATCTTCTATCTCATCCACCCTCCTGACTGAGTGTTCTATCGGTCTTCTTCTCACATGTCCAAACCACCTGAAATGAGATTCAACCACCTGAAATGAGATTCAACCATCTTTTCCACAATAGGTGCTACTCCAACTTTCTCCCTTATATCTTCGTTCCTTATTTTATCCAATCGCGTATGACCACTCATCCATCTCAACATTTTCATCTCTGCCACACTCAACTTGTGTTCGTGCTCCCCTTTGGCCGCCCAACACACCGTACCATAAAGCATAGCCAGTCTTATAGCGGTGCGATAGAATTTACCTTTTAAGTTTTAAAGGCACTTTTTTGTTGCATATAAAACCAGATGCACTCTGCCATTTTGACCAACCTACTTAGATCCTATGATTTACATCCTGTTCAATCTCTCCATTATCATGTATGATGCACCCAAGATATTTTTAATTTAAAATATAAATTTAAAAAATAATTTAGGTAAAACTAAAATCTAAAAATTTAATTTTAAATTTTTAAATCAATTTTAAACTTCCTAAACACTAATACATCCTAAAACAAACTCTTAAATATCCCAAAATAAATTTTAGTCCCGTAAGATCTTTGCAGCGTCTTTCCTCGTCATCCTCCTCTTCGCGCACACTCCTCCTTTGCAGCGCACACTCCTCCGTCGCGATTCTCATCTTCGCCGCATTAGTTTCTCATTAGCACGATTCTTCCTCTTTTCCACTTCCTGTTTCGCAAAGCGTCATTTCTTTCACATTTTCTGAATTAATTCCGCTAGAAAATCAACTAGGAGTGTAGTCAATTAGAGCCAATTAGTTAAAAAATAAATCTGTTATAAAAAAAATTCAATATCTTAATTTTTTAAATTTTAAAACTAGAAATAAAAGGGATTAGTTTGAATTAGCTTATGTTGTAGTTAGCTCTCTAAACTTTTTCTTTCTAAATTAGTAGAGTTTTTTTATTTTTCATTCCTTTATTTTTTTTGATTTTGTAAAAGATTCTATCATGCATAATTTTAAATGTGTTTGTATTGATAATTTTCTTTTGCATTACTCTATTTAATTTAAAATTTGTTACCTCATTTAAATTCTCTATGTTATTAGAATTCTTGATCTCCTATTTTTTTTCTATTTAATAAAAGGTTTCATCTTTTAATTTATAATTGTTTGCATTATTTTATTTTATTTGAGATTTGTTACCTCCTTTAAATTTCCTGTGTTATTAAAGTTCTTGGTCTCTCATCTCTTTTTTTTTCTGCTTAATATAAGGTTCCATCTTTTTAATCTATACATAATGTATGTTGGATGTCTTTGTAATTTTTTTTATGTATTTGTATTGATTTTCTTTTTTATTCTATTCTATTTGATCTGAAACCATAATATTAATGTAATTTAGATGTATCAATACTTAATTTAGATGTGTTTATGTTATTTATTTAATTGTAAAAGTGTTTATATTTTTAAACATTTTCATGTAAAATTTATGTGAATAACAAATGAAGAGGGATTGAATGGAGCGTAACATTCACGCGCTCCCATTCAAACGGTTACGTACGTTTCGAGTAATGGCAGACTCTTCCACTTCTTCCACTTCTCAAAGCAATTCGAAGAAAACGCAACCCTTCCATTTTCGAGCAAAATTCGAAAATCAAAATATACAACTCGTCGCTAACCTTCGAAACCTCCATCAACACACCATCAAACTCTCCATCAAGAATCTCCAGAAAAAACAAAGCAACAATACTCAAGGTACGTTACATTACGATTCCTGTATATTTTCCAGATTACGAACTAGGTTCTACTTTTCTTCTACGTTGTTGTTCTAGGGTTTACTGTTATTCTTGCTTCTTTGTTACACTGTTCTTCTACGTTGTTGTTCTAAGTTTTACTCTTATTCTTGTTGTTCTAGATCTTTTGGTAACTGATTTTTGGGGATATATTTCGTAGATTGGGGGGTGTATATTGCTTGACCTTGTAATGTTGCTTCACCTTGTATATTGAAGCATGTTTGAGTGATACCTGACTGATATATATGGATGTATCTGAATCATATCTATGGGTGTATCTCACTGTTATCAATGGGTGTATCTAACTCATATATATGGGTGTATCTGACTCATATATATGGGTGTATCTTACTGATATCTTTGGGTGTATCTGACTCATATATGGATGTATCTTACTGTTATTAATGGGTGTATCTGACTCATATATATGGGTGTATCTTACTGATATCTTTGGGTGTATTTTTCATTTCAGAGAAAATGGCAGCAAGAAACCAAACAAAAGACCTTAAGTGTTCCACACATCTCCTAAGTGATAAATTCAGAAACATGACTGAGGAGAAGAAAGCGATTGTGAGGGATCTCAGATTCGGTGGGTTGATGCACATCCCACCACTAAGGGTGCATCACCAACTGTTAAGGGAGCTGGCAAATAATTTCAAACTTGGGGAGAACAGACTGGAAACAGGATATGGTTCTTTCAAAATAACACCAAGAAAGATAGGTCATGCGCTTGGCATCAATGCAACAGGTAACTAGCTAAAAATTATAGGTGTATATTAAGTTGATGCTTGGGTGTATTTGAACCAACTTTGATACTTTGTTGTTTTCCTTTTTGTAGGAGATCTATTTCCTCAAAAAGTCGAGTATAAGAAACTTTTTGAGAATGACAAAATAATATTTAGAAGATTCCAGGGTAAGACCCTCAAAAGTCTTATCGATGAGATGATGGATATCGGCGTTGGTAACGAAGAGGAACGCCTAATGTTCAAGAGGATTTTCATCCTCTATATACAGATGGCGTTCCTTTTGCCAACGACGATAAACAAAATCTCGCCTGTGCACCTGGCCCCAATTTTTGAGATGGACGGCATCACGGAGCGAAACTGGGCGGGGCATGTTTTGACCTTCATCGTCAAGGGCATCACAGACTACAAGGAAAAAAAGAAGAAGGCAATTGATGGCCGCCTCTTTGCCCTGATGATAATTTACTTTCATCTTTCAAAAAACAAAGGTAAGAAGAGGGCTGAAAGACCACCAAAACCCTGGATTGCCAACTGGAGTAAGGAGCAGTTGGTGGAAAGAATGAGTGCAGAAACAGAGAAAATTTTGGTAAGTAAACATAATATGTTGGGTGTATTTTATTTACCTGAATGCTGCTAACTAAAATATCTAATGTTTCTAGGGATTGTAAAGATGGCGGAGACAACAGAAAAAATGAAAAAAATAGAAAAAAAGGAAAAAAACAAGAAATCAAAAAAACAAAAAAGGAAGGCGAGTTCAACATCGTCTTCGGAGACAGAAACAACTACTGACAGTGACAGTTCTACCTCTGAGTCTGAGACTCAAGAAGACTCAGAGGATTCACCAAGGAAACACCCCAGCAAAAAGGGGAAAAAGTAAGTACCATACTTGGGTATAATTTCTTTTTAGAGTTAGGTGTATTTGGTGGAACCATTTGGGTGTATTTTGTAGATCAAGTTGGGTCTATGTAGTTTATTAAGTTGGGTGTGTTTCTTTTGCTGCGTTGGGTGTATATTGTCCATTCAGTTGGGTGTATCTTGTGCATTCATTTGGGTGTATTTTATATCTTTAGTATGTTCTAAATAATGATTGTTTGCCTTCCAGATTAGACTCCAGAAAAAGAAAGAAGAGTCAAGAGGAGTCAAATTTTGATTCAGAATCTGAATCTGAATCAAGTGATGAGTAATGTTCTGAAATTATTACTCCTTTCTTTTGGCTTGATTATAAAGATTTCGTGTATTAACTGAAGTGTCTCTTATTAACTTATAGAAGCGAAGAATCAATACCGGTGGAGAAGGAAAAGAAAAAGAAAAAGACAAAAACAACACCAAAAAAGTAAGCACTTCTTTGGATAAATATTCTATGATAAAATTAATTTTTTATTTCTGATTCATACTTTTTTTTCCACCCAAAACACAATCAAAAAAGAAAAAAGTTGTTGTAGAGGATTCATCTCCTGAAGAAGATCAATACTTTGATGGGTACAGTACCTCGTAAGCTATATTACCGTCTATCATCATAATTATTTTTGTTAACATCTTCTTTTATGAATGTAGTGAAAGATATGAAATATCAAGTGAAGAACTAGATGAATTGCTAAGGGAAAATGTTGATAAATTTGCTGTAGAGGGGTATGTCTTGCTGGGCTGTCTATTTCAGATTTTGGTGTGTTTTCTTTGCTAATAATTGTTTCTTGTTTCGCAGGGAGAACGAAGCTGACCTGCGATCGACAGAAGGTCGCTATGTCTCCTCTGAAACGTAAGAAGCTTTATTTAATAAAATCTTGTTATCATGATTTAGGTGTATTTTGTGGAACCATTTGGGTGTATTTTGTTGATCAAGTTGGGTGTATGTTGTTTATTAAGTTGGGATATTTCGTTTGTTGTGTTGGGTGTATATTGTCCATTCAGTTGGTTATATCTTGTGCATTCATTTGGGTGTATTTTATACCTGTCTCTTATTTTGTCTGAATAACATGAAATCTGTTTAGAATACCGGCTGTGAACTTGGGAAGTGATGATCCTTCCTCTCAAGGACGCATAGAACAGAGTAGTGTAAACCAGCCGTCAGAGAGCATGTAATTTCTCTTTCAAATAACCGTTACTTTTGTTCTTTTATTACCTTCTACTTCTAATTCTGTATATATTTTTTTAGAAAAAAAAGCCCTTTATTATTTTATTCAAGAAAAAAAAGCAAAAACTGCAAGTATGTAAGTTCTCAAAAAACAAAGCCTGTCTTCTTTTTGAATTGTTCGGGTGTATTTTTTGACTTTCTTTGGGTGTATTTTAGGTTGAGTCCGGTTCAACAGTCAGCCAGTGAGCCGGCTGATTCGAATATGATGGTTGTGAGGGAACAGACACCGTCGGATGCGCTTGTAATATGAGTTTTTCAAGAATATTTCAACCTTATTACCTTATTATTTTCAAAGGCATTGTTAACCTTTCATTTTTCTTCTTGTTTAGAGTCCCGATTCAAGTTTTTGTGCCGGCGTCCCAAACAACCACTGTGCCGGAACTTCAAGAAATACCTGAGTCAGATTTTGAACCAACCCCTCTGCTATAGATTGAAAGAACTACAGAAACGTAAGAAATAGTATTGGGTGAATATTTGTTTAGAGTTTGGGTGTATATTGGGTTACAGTTTGGGTGTATATTTGGTAACAGTTTGGGTGTATATTGTTCCTGAGTAGTTTTTTTTACGTCATGATTAATTTTGTGTAACTGTGCAGCACTCCTGAACCCCCCCAACAACTTTAAGAAACCACACCCACGCTTTCCCTAGCTCCATCTAAAATGTAAGTTCATCAGACTAAAATCAATCTTTGCTTATGATCCGTATATTCTTACTCTTATAATACGTTATACATGATGACGCAGTCATCCAGCCGCAGAAGACGTTGCTGCCCTGATGATGATGGCATGGACAGCATCCTATGTTCCTAAAATAGATTCAGTGCCATCATTCAGCCTTAGCTTGACTGATTCAAGCCAGGAGGGAGCGTCAACACAAGAGACAGAAAGGGCAAAATCTCCAGAAACTACAAATTTGCTAGAATAATTAGACGATTTGGTATAAAAAATAGCAAGAAATGCAGCGAAAGAAGAAAGTAAAAGTCCACAAATTCAAACGGAGACTAGGGGAGAAAGTTCTGGGAGGTTTGAAAATCCTGCGGGGATAAATGAGAATACGGATGATATGAAACCGAAGTGCTACATGTGGGGGACGCGAGTGAAGACATACGCAGATGGCAGAACTAACGAGTACGAAAACATGTGCACTTTGATGGCCCAAGATAAATAAATTTTGACAAAAATGCACATTGCATCACTTCAGCCAGCAATTTGTATAGAAGCTGAGGTAATATTAGAATAACACTAATGTTTTTACACCAAAGTTTACTGCAATGTTTATTAATATAAATTGATTTCGGCATATCTTTCTAGATTGTATCTGCCATGTGCCTCATCCTCAACCAGACAAATGATAAAAGGTTTCAAGAACAAGTATACTGTCTCCCCCCCGATATTGTGGTAAGTGTTACTTCTACGCATTTTGGGTGTATTTTCTGTATTCATTTGGGTGTATTTTTTAAGTTCACTTGGTTGTAAATTGTGTATTCATTTGGGTGTATTTATAGTATTCACTTGGGTGTATTTTCAATATTATATTTGTTGTCTCACAATTATTGCAGAACATGGCCATTTCGAAGCACCCAAACAGGGAATTCATATCACCTAAAACCAATAAAGAATTCAGGGTGGAAGACTACCCAAGTTTTATTCCCTTCATAGATGCAAAAAAATTAACTTCGCATCCATATGTAAGTTTTCATTTGTAAAATTTGTTAGTACCGTTCTTTACTTATATGCCAAATAAAATAACACACTGTTGAAATATGGCAATCCTTCAGATTTTTGCACCTGTTTACCACGCGGACCATTGGTGGTTATGGGTGATTGATACAAGAAAGTGGAGATTTCATATACTTAACCCGCTACACAAGAAAGTTCCAAGCAATCAGAGAAAGCAGCTTAATAAATTCACTGTAAGTTGGCTCTGTGTTCTCCTTTGGGTGTATTTTGTGGAACCATTTGGGTGTATTTTGTTGATCAAGTTGGGTGTATGTTGTTTATTCAGTTGGTTGTATTTTGTGCATTCATTTGGGTGTATTTTATATCTTTAGTATGTTCTAAATAATCATTGTTTGCATTCATTTGGGTGTATTTCATTCGGGTGTATTACTGATTTATTTTGGTATTTAAGGGATATGTAATTTCAAGAATGAGCGCATATGTTGGCGGGGAACCTCTGAAGAAAGGCGAGAAGGAGAAGGAAATTAAAGCATCATACATCAAAATATCAGGCCAAAAATCAACGTATAAATTTGTGACTCTGAACATTAAACTTTCCTAAATGAGATTTGTAATTTATTTTCTTCATTTTTAGATATGACTGCGCTATCTACGTTATGAAGTGGCTTGAGTTAATTGAGCCGGAAAACATTAAAAAGGAGAAGTATGAATGGGATAATTGGAAACAGGTAACTGTCTTTAGAACTATATAACTCTGTATTACTTTAATGAATTAATATTGCTGTTTAAACAGAATATACTTTTTAATTGTAGGATGAGGTGGACCACTATAGAGTGGAGTATGCTTCGCGGATACTATTCAATGAAATGAGTAAAGAGAGAGATGAAGCAATTAGAGCGAGTAATGCAATAAGACTGTTGAAGCCATCCTCCGTATTATTGAGTCCGTTTTGTCAGATAAATTCTACTGATATAGAAAATGAGTAATCCAACTGCTAGCTAGTTTGTAAATTGAACAAATGCTGTAAAAAATTGCCATTTATAAACAACTTCTATTCAATGAAATTTTTTTCCATAGTTAAACTATATGTGCTGTTAAACTGTCTGTGCTGTATTCAAAAGCTGTATTACAGGTGGTTAAATATGAAGGAAAACATCAAGGCAGATCTAAAGACAGATTATAAATTTTACACCCAACGGGGGGTTTAATATACACCCAAGATTGCTTAAAATATACACCCAAACTGTATATGCTGTTAAACTGTTTGTACTGTATTCAAAATGTATGAATTATAGGTACCAAAATATGAAGAAAAATATCAAATTAAATATCCACCTATAACCTGCGATTTTTTAAACCCAAATAAAGTTGAATATACACCCTGAAATCTATCCCCCTATGATGCTTTGAGACTAAAACCCTGAACCCTAAACACTTAAAATGTAAAATGTGAATTCACAAAAATACACCCAAGAGAAACAGTGCTTTTACACCCATATTCTGTAAAACTATACACCCAAAGAGTTATCCACTACTGCTGGTACCGTAAACTGATAATTTATAACATGTCCTTGATATTGGCTGTTATTTGAATGCACCACTGATGCAGCATCAAATAGGTTTATCTGAATATAACACTCACATATTAGCTAAACTATTAACGAGAAAAATAAAATCAATCACCACAAATTTAAAGAACATTACTTTTACCTCGCTTAAAACTTTCATTTTCTTCTTCTTTGTGGCATTTGCAATCTGTTTGTCCAACTTTGAACCTAGCCTATTTTTTGGACGTCCTCTTGTTCAGATCCTTGGCGGGCTTTGAAGCTCGTTAACGGATTCCAAGTTGGCGTCTTTGTGGGATAAAGAAGATGTCACCTTCCTTTTGGCTTTTAATGATTCCATCTCAGCCATGACGTTATCGTACGCACGGTGCAGAAATGCAGTCAGCTCCTCCGATTCGGATGCAAATTCGCAAATATTTTGCGAACGAAAAACTAATTGGTCAAACCTCTTGCTTCTTGGCTCCATCAGTGGCTCGTCGTGGCTGCTCTTGATGTGTGTGTGTCGCCTCTTTACCTTTTTGCTCCATCGTTCCAGTATATATCTAGGTGACACTTGGCTTACTTGTTCAAAGCTTAACACGCTTAGTGCGTGACGACACAGTATCCCTCTAGACTCGAATAATAAGCATTGGCATTTTACCTCGGCTGCAACTGAGTCGTAAGTAACCACAAACTTGTTGAATATTAAGCTGGAAACTTGTTCTCCGACTTCGTATACTGAATAGCCTAGAGCAGAATTCGTTAATCTGGTGATGCAATTCGCCTTTCCTCTGAATTGCGCTTGGACTTTCCTAAAATTTTGATGAGTGTACACATCTTGAAACTGAGCTTCAATGGAGGATTTGGTTGCACACGGTATGATCGTATGAAAATCTGCAACATCTGATTCTCTCTCTGCTTGCTCCCTGCTTCCGAGGCAATTATCGTATTGTTTGATGAACTGAATAAGCGAGCTGTTCCGGGTGATAAACTTGTTAAAAAATGAATGCATGCTCTCGCTCCTTTGTGTGCTTCTCATCCCTGCCCAGAAGTGGTGATCCAGATAGATAGGAACACATATATGACAGTCTTCATACAGATCTGCATAATACACCCAAACACAGACTATAAATACACCCGAAAAAACATGCAATTTACACCTCTGCTGCAGATTTTAAACAAACATTACCTGAAAGCCACTTGTTGTCCAGAAGACCAAAATTCAGCAGAAAATCATTCCAATTCCTATCGAATGAGTCTTTGCTATAAGAGTTAAAAACAATTTGGCTCATTTCTCGTTCAATATCTGCATGTCCCTTGTACCCGTTTAATTTGCTTGGAATCTTCTTTATGATGTGCCAAATACACCAACGGTGAATTGTTGTTGGCATTCAGGCCTCTAAAACCCTTTTCATTGATGCGCATTGATCGGTGAGAAACCCTTTCGGAGCGTTTCCTCCCATGCAACGAAGCCAACATTGAAATAACCATTTGAATGATTCAATTTCTTCGTTTTTCATCAAAGAGCATCCGAGAAGTGTTGACTGACCGTGGTGATTCACCCCGACAAAAGAACCACAGACCAAATTATACCTGAAAACAAATTACCATAGTACAGAATGCAAAATCATTAGGTACACCCAAACACATGCTTCGTATACACCCAAAAAACAGCCAATATACACCTCTGCTGCGGATTCATAAAAATACATTAATTTAGCATCATAAACAGGGGCAGTTTGTTACCTGTTTGTATTGTAGGTGGTGTCAAATGAAATGACATCTCCGAAATACTCAAAGGCAGCTCTACTTCTTGCATCAGCCCAAAAGCCAACTTAATCGATTGATCCTCCTCGAGTTCAAGCTCAAAAAAGAAATTTTGATTCTTCTCTTTCATTCTTAACAAATATTTCCCGAATTCCTTTGCATCTTCTTGTTCGGAAACATTCCACACTTCCCTGCTAATGTAATTCCTCACATTTTTCCGATAAAATTTAACTCGTAGTGACCACCGGCAGCCGCAACAAATGATTGGTAGGTTTTGCTTGGTCTGATACCGGCCTCCTCGTTATTCTCTATTGTACGACGAATGGACATGCTTAGTTCCCTGTGCTGTTTGAGCATCTCTGTTTTACTTGGACAGCAGTGGTGTGAATGATCCAGCACAACCTTTGAAATGATCCAAGCACCGACATCCTTCAATGTGTGTATATAAATTCTTGCAGGACAGTTTAAACCGGCTGTCGGATTCGTCTTCTCGGTCGGAGATATTTCAGATTTCCATTTTCCCTCTCTGCTACATGTAATCAATTGATTCTTAATCTCGTTTCCCTTCCTATTTGTGCTCCGAACTCTTGTAGAAAAACCTGCAACCTTGGCGTAGTTCCTGTAAAATTTTCCAGCATCTTCAAGGGTGGTAAAGGTCATTCCAACCTTCGGAATAAACTGGTCATCAACAACAGAGAGAGCCTGCAGAATACACCATGTCAAAAACTATAAATACACCCAACTATTGCAAATATAATACACCCGAACGGCACCAACTCAACTAAAATGACAATAAAAGCCATAAGTTGTAAACACACATGCTGCAGAATACACCGTCACAAAAAACTAAAAACACACCCAATCATGCCTGATATAATACACCCGAACGACAACAACTCAGCTAAAATAACAGAAAAAGCCATAAATGTAAATATACCCACACTACCGAAACAAATACACCCAAAAAAAGCTCTGATCTACACCCGAGCGTCTGCTATAAATTCCAGATAATCAATCAAAACTAATACATTACATTCAATCCACAGATTTATGTTGACACGTTAGTCTCACAGTCAATGTTCACGAATTATTCAGCTACACAATGCTATACAAATTACTACAACAAAATTCAGCGTAAACGTATGTAAATCAAACCTCAAGAACTTCGTTAGATTCAAATTCATAATCCACTTCGCCTTGATTCAGCTGAGAATCTGACGTTGAATCAACCATTATCTTCAAAACAAATCCAAACTATGATTTCAGTAAACAAAAATTGATAGAAAACGAAGCTGGAGTTAAAAGAGAGAAAAACAAGAAGAAGAAGAACGAGAAGAAGAAGAAGAACGAGGAGAATAACGAAGAACGAAACAAATCTAGAAATAAGGAGAGAAGAACGAGAAGAAGAAGAACCAGAAGAAGAAGAACGAGAAGAAGAACGAAGAAAGGAAACAAATCTTTTAAATTTGGTAGTTATATAGCGCGTGTATTAGACGTAGGGTTGCAGCGCCTTTTAAGGGTTTATTTGGTTAATGAACTTGTAAAGCATACAAGCCTAGAACTTTTTTGTATATATATATATATATACAAAATAAATTATAAACACATCTAAAATAAAACTATGTTTTAAAATACGGTTTAAACAATTTTAGTGTCTCATTATTTTATTTTTGATGATAAAGTCGACAAAAGATAAGATAAGTTGAAAAACAAAAATGAATAAATAAAAAGAATAAAAGTAATCGCTTTTTGAATGAAAAGAGAGAATATATAACAATCTCAATTGATGGAAAAAAAGTTACATAATGTATTCTGTTCTTCTACAAACCTAAAATATGAATCTATTAAAAAATATTATAATTAATAAATTAAATTTAAAGGCTGGTTAATGAATAATTATTAAAGGAATAATAGCATTTCTCAAAAATAATGCCAGGTAAAGAAATTATTTTTATAATCAAATTAAATTAATATTATATACATACATATATATTTTAATGAATTTTTATTGAGTTAATAAGTTATTGACCTAAGACTTTGTTTGATAAAGTTTTTCGAAAAGATAGTACAAGTAACTTGTTTTGTATTTGATAAATTAAAAAATCCATGTGCTTGTACCTGTAGTTTTAAAAAAATTAAGGTGCTTTTGAAAGCACTTAAAAAGAAACTTTTTAAAGTTGGTTTGCATTTATCAAAATTAAAAAATCTAATATAATTTTATAGATTAATTAATATCTAAATTTTAAAAGTTATTATAGTATTTTTAAATTTAAAAACTATTTTAAAAGCATCTAATATCTATTATAATATTTTTAAATTTTAAAAGTTATTTTACTAAACGTATTTGTTGTTGTTTATACTTATTAAAAATCATTTTTAATTCAATTTATCAAACACAGATGCTACAACTTTTAAAAAATTAACTTTTAAAAGTTAACTTTCATAAACTATTTTTAAAAAATAGAAATTTTACTAAACTAAACCTAACTTAATTGAACTTAATTACTAAAATAATTTGGTTAGCTAGCATTGTTAAAAAACAAAAAACCCAAACATCTTATGTTGGGTTCTATGTTTATTGAATTGATTTACTTAAAGAGGAGTGCTACACATACAAGTCATTTGGTTTACAAGTCATACAAGTTGGGAGAAACTTAACAAAAATTACGCTGGCCCATATACGATTTCCATGGCATGCTTCGCGTTCCTCCTTCTTCTCCTCCTCTTCCTTCTTCTTCTCATACTCTTCTTCTTCTTCCTCCATGAAAATGAGTTTTTTGTCAAATTTGTTTGATCTCTTTCGTGTGTTCTCTCTTTACCTTTTCATTCGTTGTTTTATCTGCGTTTATCATTGGTATTCTTGCTTCGTTTTTTTTCGATTTTTATGATTTCTGAAATCAAGCTTTGAAATCGTTTTCAAGATAATGGAACTTCAGAAATACACCAAAACGATTACAGAAATACACCCAACCGATTACAGAAATACACCCAAACAGTTATAGAAATTCACCCAAACGATTATAGAAATACACCCAAAGGATTACAGAAATACACCAAAGGATTACAAAAATACACCCAAAGGATTTTAAAAATACACCCAAAATTCGTTGAAGTACACCTTATGCATAATTCAGAACTCTTCCTCTTTCTCATCCTCATCTTCTGTTGCTGCTGCTTCTTCATTTTCTTATTTCATATTCTCATAATTCTTTTTGAGAGGAAAAAATCAAACAAAGAAAAAAATACATAATGTTGCAAAATCAAAAGAAGAACGAGGAGAAATACGACGATGAAGATGAAACACTTCAAAAACGAAGAAGAAGAAAAAGAAGAAGAAGAGACACGGGAAAAGAAAAAGAAGGAGAAGAAAAAGAGGAGGCATGGAGAAAGAAAAAAAAAAGAAAAAATAAATAATTTGTATGACTTGTATGGGAAAACGCTTGTATGTGGAGAATTCCTCTTACTTAAAATTGTTTTCAAAATACAATCAATTATAGTTGATAATTCCTTTAAAAATGATTCTAAATTTTTTAACTTAGGTTTTTTTATTGTTAGTTTTATGGTCGAGTACTTTTATAATCTAGTTCTACAGTATAAAATTAAAAATTTTTTAGAATAAATTACCAATTATGCCCCTGAATTTATAAAACGCTGACAAAAATAACCCTAATATTTGATAACGACAATCATACCCTCAAAAAATTTAAAAACGCTACAAATCTGACCAACCGTGAGGAGAACCCTTCTCTGTTTAATGGAGCTTAGTGATGTGGCAAACAGAATTTCAACGTGGCCTCCGTATTAGGCTTCAATCCATTTTCTCCCTTATATAGAAATTTAGAGAGAACGTTTTTCCCAATTTGAGCAGAAAGCAAACCTTAACCATTGCCATGCATGGTGGAAGTTCAGTCATGTCCAGTTGTAATCGAAGGACACAGTCTATGGAAAATAGTAGATCTGAAGGGCTCGAAGAACATGTGAGCAAGCCATATGATGGCACATGCTTCTGCCGTCTTCAGGTGGTGGCGTTGAAGTCGAAGATGAGGAGAAACCCAAGAAGATGGTTCTTCAGGTGTCCTCTGTGAAAGGTATGTATGAATTTTCTGCTTCATTTGTTCCCCCTGTTGACAATTGAGCTTGATGAATGGTTTTTGTGTTGGGCAGATGAAGAACACTAGGTGTCATTATTTTCAATGGATGGACGAAACAAATGAGAAATCTGGTGGGGTGGAGGAATGCTCTAAGAATGGCACAGTAGTATGCAATGCATGTGTAGTATTGAAAGGGAGGTTTACCAGTGTTGAGAGTGAGACGACACAGAGAGATCGAAAGATGTTGATAGAGCAGATGAAGAGAGCTGAATTGCTTCTATGTTTCATACTGAGTGGACTTGTACTGAGTTTGAGTATGAGTTTGATTTGTTTGGTTAGATAGGACAACGGATGCATGCAGGACAGGGTTTATTGATGAATGTTATGTATTATTATTGCGTAGAATTTATGTTGACATTGCGGTGGCTATTTACTTACTTGTTAATGAATTGGATCTGTGTCTTGAATTCGATTACATCACTAAGAAAAGCATGAATGGAGTGAAGTGCAACTAACTAAAAGGGCAACTCAAATATGTTAAATAAGTTCAAATAGACCTAAGAAATCAAAATTAGTAAAAGCACAAGATTAAAACTGAAACAACTAGTTTGCATAACATTAAGCATTAACACTAACTGTTCCAACCAAAATACTGTATACATGCTAATCAGTCTTCATACTAGACATCAAAATACTCAAATTTTCCAACAAAGGACAATAACCAACCATACTAAATATCAACATACAACCCAAAAACTAGATAAAGTTATAACTAAATACCAACCATACTAAATATCAACATAGAACCCAAAATACTCAAATTGTCCAACAAAGGGCAACTAAATATCAAGTTATAACCCAAAAGATGAACTAATTATATAGCCAAGTCTCCTTCAAGCTGACTGATTTGGCATGAACTTTAAGAACCTAGAAGTGGTTGCCTTAGATGCTCCATTCATGGTTTCATTTGACACAAGTGGAGTCCTTGTGGAGGCTGAAACTCCTGAACCAGTAGCAGCATTTGTAGCAAGTGCAACGGGCCTTATTTGTGGGGGCTTAAATGGTGGGTTGGGCCTTGGAGTGGCTTGTGGGCCTGGAGCTGTGGGCCTAACATGGTGTTGGGCTGCTAGAGCTATAGCTGTGGGCCTCAGATGCGGTTGGGCTAAGAGGGGTCTCACAATAGGCATCTTTACCCTGATTCTTTCCCTGCTAGTAGATGCTGTAGCAGCCGCAGCAGTGTTGGAGGGAGTTTTAGGAGTTGTTGTAGCACTCTTGGTAGATCTTGGTGCTCTCCTTGCAAGGTTGGATCTAGCAGCTCTCCTTCCTTCACCATGACTAGTTGAACCGGATGTGTTCATGTTTGCCTACAATAAATTAACTCTAATTACTAACTACATCTGAAGTTAATGTAAACAGTAATTATTGAAAAATATGCTACCTCTTCATCAGCTTCAGAGTGTAGATGGCCTTGTGTGAGCTCCTCTTCGACTGCATCCATGGTTTTCTTCCAATACATCTCCTGCTCTGAGTCTGACATGTCTTGTAAGCCCTTAGGTGGCACAACTCCTTCTGTTGCTGGTTGACCTGCTTGAGTTGCTTCTTGTGCATCTGCATCTTTCCCAACTGTAACATGATTCTTAGCAGGACAGGTCCTGAAATTGTGTCCCACCTACAAATACAACATCATTCTAAGCATCAACAGAAGAGAACAGATAACAGCAAGAGTTGTGGAATAAGTGAGTTTTTATTTACTTTTCTGCAATATTTACAACTTGTTTTTCCATAGCTCCTCTTGAGTTTGTACTGGCTCCCACTTTGACTTTCTGATTCATGTCGTGCTCTCTTCTTTGTAAGCCTTCCTATTGGCTTCTTATAAGGTGGAGGGAGACACGGCAGGCCCTCTGCATCAGCCCAATATTCCTGGTTAGGGACAATGTTGATGTGAAATTGATATGTTCTGTTGTATGCCTCCATGGTCAGCCAATGGTGGATCCTCTGGTTGTTGATTTTTTCTTTGGATTGCAGCAACTCCATGACAGCAAAGCAGACCTGTCAGTTGCCGCTTTCTACAAGTGCAAGTCCTGTCAGTTGCTCCTCGTGTTGTGGGAGATCATCTTGATGATTTGCTTGATTTTCTGAAGGATCTCCCTCTACTTCTGTATTTTCAGATCCTTCATCCTCTTCATTTTGCATAACTTCCTGGTGATGATTTTTTTGATCTACTAAACGAGGAATCTCAACTTCTTCGTTACCAATAACCTCAGCCTCATCAACATACTCTGGATCCGCATCAACTGGATGCTCAAAATACAAGTGGACCCTGTTTTCATTCCTCAATGCAGCATCACACAACTTAACCACATTGGCATCCCTCCTGAGCACACGTAACCCGTTAGATAAATTTTTCCTTGGCTCCAACCAATAAACTTCATTATACCTAGTATAACCTAAATCTAGAAACAAGCCTTCCACAAGGAATAGATTACATGTATCAACGTGCACCCTCTCGATGATACTCACTGAACCACCATTATACTTCAACACACCATCCGCATCTTTCTCTAACCAACCCCGATGGTGATAAACAAATGTGATATGCGTAGCCATCTGACAAAAATCATCACAAAAGTCATAATCAGTTAACACAACACATCAAAACACCATCATCATACCTTCATATTGAAACCCCAAACGACTGATAATAAGAACAACGGAAACATAAAATGCTTACCAAAATCTTGGTTGTTCCACGACGATTTCTTCACTCCGTATCAACGCCAAACGTGACACTGCATGTGACGTTACCAAATCCAAGAGACGGATATAAAGCGACAACAGACGAAGACAAACGGAGACCACTACCAAGAAACTCTTCAGTTTCACCCGTCCAACATAGTCTTAGTTAAATATGGTCTTTCACTAAAGATTAATTTAGTCATTTCATTTGAATTGGGCGATTAGGGTTTCATAAATTAGGGATACAAGGAGAAAAGGGATTGAGATCCTAATACGAAGGCCACGTTGAAAATCCGTTTGCCACATCACCAAACTCCGTTAAATGGAGAAGGGTTCTCCTCACAGTTGGTCCGATTTGTAGCGTTTTAAAATTTTTCGAGGATATGATTGTCGTTATCAAATATTAGAGTTATTTTTGTCAGCGTTTTACAAATTCGGGGGCATAATTGATAGTTTATTTATTTTTTATTGTTTTGAACTGAAAGATAAAATTAATTTTAAGAAAATGAAATGCAAGTTTCTCAAAATACATAAATGAATTGGAAGAGATTCAAATGGACTCAATTAAATTTTTGTTTGAAATGGGTCTGACCCTAAATCCTAAATATGATCAGGTGTAATATTCAGTATCACAATGCAGTTAAAAATGCTTTAACTTTTTTCAAAAAACAAAATAAGACTATTATTTTCAATTGTTATATAATTTTATCTTGCGTTTTTATCCTTCTTAATGATTTGATAACAAACTATTAACAGAGAGCATAAAGTAAATGTTAAAAATTATTAAACACATCTTCTCTATTCAATAGTTTACAAGTTTAAATATGTGGTCACGAAGAGAAAAGAGAAAAAAAAAATATAACATAATCGTTACTTACAAAAAGAGGATTTAAAATATACTATAGTAATATGGGTATAGATAAATTTTGTGAGAATATAATAAATCGTAACTTAGAGCTAGTTTGAATAAGTTTATAAGTAAGTTTTTTAAACTTTTAATTTATAAAAAAATATTAATTTGTAACTCTTTTAAAAGTTATTTAAAATGCTTACAAAGAAGTTTTAAGAAAAAATGACTTCTATAAAATTATAATAAAAAAAGTTTATTATTCTCTTTTTAAAATAAACATTTTTTTAACTAAAATTAAATAAATTTATAAATTATTTTTAATATAAGCCTTTATCTTTTAGGCTTTTTCTTTTACAAAAAAATTTAATTAAGTGATTTATCCAAACTAACTTTTAACCATATTTTAGAAATACTAACAAAAACAAAAGATACATATTTTTCAAAAATTTAATTTTTGATACACTAACGATATAAAAATTTTATAGTGTCATTAAATTAAATTTATTTATTTAGATAATTTTTTAAATAATAAATTTAAAAATTAATTACTTTATTAATATAATAATGTATAATTAATTATTTACATCAAATTCTTTTCTACTGACAACACATAAAAGTTAAATTCATCTTCTAGCTAATAAGTTTAAAATATCAATGTGTATTGTATTCTTCATGTTAGATTTGCAATATATTTCTCATTAAAAATTTAAATAATTTTTAAAGCTAAAAATTTGCAATAAATATCTAATTATATATTATGATACTTATTGGAGTAATTTATTTTAATAAAATGATTGGAATATAAAATTACACAAATGTTTTGATTAGGTTTGGTTACACATCTATCCTATTTGAGTATATATAAATTGAATAAGTTAAGCTTAATTTGAACATTTTCACATAAATCAAATAAATAAAATTCGATTTAGTAATGTAAGAGAGAGTATTTCAATTTTGTACCACTCAAAAATAGAACAAATTATTCAAAAATATTTTGTACCACTATATAAATTGAGTCTCTTCACTTCGATTTATAAAGAGAATGACATAACATTTGATTAGAATTTTTTTTATTTAAATTAATTAAATATATTATTTTCTGAAATTCATAAAGCAGAGAGCATTTATTGATATACGCAATATGTAATATCTTGGGTGATGTGACCCAAAGTTCATTAAACATATATTCACTCACTAAAAATCTAAAATATGACACACAGAAAACTAAACGTATTCCAAATGTATTTAGAATATAGCATGAAGACAAAAATAGGTACTCAATATCTGAGATGTGTACATTAAAAAAACGGGATCACAGTACTTAAGATATGTGCATACAGAAAATGATATCACAGTACCTGAGATACGTGTTCTAATTATCTAGGTATCTTTGCATCCTAGATTTTTTCATATTAAAAAAAACTCTATATAAGGAATTTTTTGGTTTAAATATTAGTCACACTACATCCATATCTCTATTTTTAGTCTTTATACTTCTTCTTTACATACACATGGATAATAATCAGTTCTTTTTTGTAGTAATTTATCCCAATAGGACAATAAAAAGTGGTGAGAAAGGTGTGATATTTGAGTGTTGAAAAACTGTGATGTTGCGTAATTGTCTTGTTGATCTTCTAGATGTGCTAAAGAATATCATACTAAGCAACATGGGGGTAAAAGGTCCCAAAGAGGTTGGAAGAGTTGTATATAGATTTTTATCAATGCTGCCGAGTGAAGGGTTTACTAATAGGGTATTTTGACTTGAAGCTGATCAGCATGTGAGGGTAATGTTTAACATACATGCTAGGCTAATGCCGCAACATATGATGGAGTGGTATGCTACAATTCGTGACATTGGTGGTGGCTGTGGGCCGTCTTCTTCTATCTCGCAGGTAGTCTCGGTGGAGACAATATCGATTCACTTCGCCAAGCCTCGAGATAGTGTTGAAGAGGACGATAGTGACTCAGATTCGAAATTTATTTCCAATACCGAATCGTTTAACGAGAGTGATTTTTCTGCAGAATATGTATCAGAGACTCCAACTGGTGGGGATACATGGTTTTTTCTTCCTTACCTTTCATGTTTATTGTTAATATTTCATCATGTTGCATCTATGCAGTGGTTGTATTAATAAAGTTACAAAAATGATAAAGTCCAAAAATTAGTCCAAATTATAGAAAATTTGAAAAGTACTACAAATACAATAAAAGAGAAAAGTTTCACATATAGAATAAAACAGAATAAAACTATGAATGATACATCAATTAGAAAACTATGATTGTTGATCATTGTGATGATCCAAGTGGTGCCGCATTCTACAACCAGGTGTACGTATCTGTCACTGAAGTCTGCTCAACCGAGGACGAATGACACCAAAGAGCTATGGCGAAGGAGTTTGCTGGGGGTGACGGAGTTGGTACTGGCTGATGTGATAGGGGGTGATGAAGGCTGATAGACTTAGGGATGAGGAATAACAGACTGGGAATATAGTGATGGCATCTATTGATATACTGGTGGATGTGGTACTAGAGGATATACAAGCGGCATATTGGTAGACTCACATGTGGGGTGAGCTTGTGTGTAGTCCCACAACAAAGGAGTCTGCTGATGAAAAGTAGGAGTTATATATGGCCCAGGTTTGTATAGTACTTTCAGTGACGTGTACGTCAGGCCCAAGAAGTAGCTAGCTGACCTCTTTGTTTCTCATCGTGGTCTCTCCTACCACGATAGTAATCTGTCAAGTAATCCATGATGTCCCCTGGTGCAGTCATAAGTTGATACATCTCGTGAAACTGTATAAGTTGGGTGTGATGATGTCAAAATCAGCCTAATCCTAAGCAAATGTACCCTCCTCCTACTGTGCTGCTGATAATGAAGGGCTGGGCTACTGCTATTGTGCCCCTGATGAGGACCCTTGCATGAACTCCCTCGCAATGTCCGCCTCATGCCTAGCAAAGAAGCTGGGCGATGGAATATCACCATGTGTCGCTCCCGTGGCCTCCTCAGCCATATGCTCCTTGCGTGCATACTCAGCTGCCTCATCTGACAACTGCTCATTTGCATCTGCACATCTCACTCGCTGATCACGGGTCTCTGTGTTACTTTCGAACATTATCTCTGACATGCATCACCCATTGTCAATGATCTGAAGTATCTACTAGAATGTCTAAGACATCCCTCTGTATCGGGGCAGCCGGTGGGATATTTGCAAGCGGTGCTGCAACCCTTGGATCAACTTGCACGTCCTCCCTCAATAGAAACTTAACTCGACATGCTCCCTGCCACCATGTCCAGTACTCCTAAGTGGGTCGAGGAGTAGGGATCCCATCAATGATCACCATGTGCTGTGGCTGGCCACGTGCCCTCCACAAGTCATACCAGTCACGATGCACATCAAGCCACAACATATCATCGCCTTGAGTCGTCTTGAACAGAAACTCGTTGATATTGACCAGATCCGTTGACCGGTGCTGCTCTCCCCCAAGTTGTCTCTTAACTTTGTCCACATGATAAAATTCTACAAAGTAGAAGCAGACAATCAGACCACATCTCTCTATGTATGAATCTCTCCAACATTCCTAATCCGTTAGGAGCCATGTGCTGTAGCTGGAGATCCTCGTATGGTGTCCAACGAAACTAGATCATTGATATAAATTCTAATAATTAGACATGGAAGAGCACTAAACATAATATAGTAGGAACCAAAACAGATCATACCTCATCAACTGTGAGGACATCCAGCCTACGTCGTAATTGTAATATCCTATCATAATGGTGGTCTCTGGTTTGTTGCTCCAATCCCGCCAACTTATTCATGGTGAATAAAATATTCTTAGTAATTAATATTGCAAGTAGTAACGAATAATGAATATTAATTAATTAATTAATTACCTGGCTATAAGTAGGAACCATTGTACATTATACCCAGTCGGATAGAAGGACGGAAACTGTTGAGTTAAGAACATAATTAATTTAATGATGATGACAAATATTAATTTATTGGATTAAATACCCAATTGTATTTGATTGTTTTATTTAGTGATGTAGGCCTAAATTTGTTTAAGATGCACTCAAGTATGTTGAATGAAAATTGATCCACAAACCAAGCCCAATGTCAACCAAGCTTTAGTGAATCAAACCTAAGCTAAGTTTCTCTTGTGCACTTCGAATAAACATGAGAGAGAGAGAGAGAGAGAGAGAGAGAGAGAGAGAGAGAGAGAGAGAGAGAGAGAGAGAGAGAGAGAGAGAGAGAGAGAGAGAGAGAGAGAGAGAGAGAGAGAGAGAGAGTAAATAAAGAAAGCAATGTCCAATCACACTAATCAAAAGCATATTAAGCTAAGTCAGAGGTTAAAGGTGATTTATTTCTATTTGCATGCAAGTTAATTTTTTCACTTCTTCTCTAACTCTCTGGAATACCATTTTGAGATAAATGAAGAAACTGGTGTCTGATTATCTCTGTTGTAAATCAATGGCTTACATTGTTACTTGGAGCCAAAGCATAATTTCAAGAGTTTGGATTTTTGATTGTCACTGAGCAAACAAATCTCTGCTGCTCTGCACACCTCGATCAAACAAAGAACTATATTTAAAATCCCTAATTTTGGGATTGATTGAAGAAAATGAAGGGATGATTTCTGCTAGCCCAAGGTCCAAGAAGTTGACTTTGGAGAAACCCTAACCGTGTCTCTGACTAAGGTACAAAAAAAATTGAATCTAATAAGAGACCAAGGAGAGAAAACCTGAGAGAGAGAGATTGAGAGAGAGAGAGAGAGAGCAAAAAGTTAATCCTTACTAAAGGAAGCACTCCGCCAAGATGAAGAACAAGGTTTTAAGTTCAGAAGTTGGGTTCAACGCATAGAGTCAAGGCTGTGAATCGTCATCTCCTTCATGTTTTACTGTTTTGTATTTCAGTTTCAATGTATATCTTTCTTAGTTTTCTTTGAGAGGTAAAAGACAAGAAAGAGAGGCATTGAGAAAAAATCATAGAGTAAAAAAGACTGAGAGAAACACTTGAGAGAAAAACCAAGAGTGATTTCAGATTTCTTTTGATTGTATTTTCTGTCTTGAGTCATGTACCTGAGAAGTATTCCTTACTAAGTTGGGTAAGTACTTAGTGTGATAAGTCTAGGTATTAGCATAGCCAAGTCAAGTTTATGTTGAAGCTTGTGTGCCCAGATAGGATTACGTTGAGTCCTAGGGAATTGGTGTATGTAATACTTGGATTGATATTGGAAATTCCACCAAACTAGATGTTGGTTGCATTGCACAAGGCAACTGAACCAGGATATATGGCTGTGTCACCTTTTTCCTCTCTGCTTTAGTTATGTTTTTCTGGTTTTTATGAGACAAAACAAAATTGTCTCTTGCATAATCCGCTGCGCAGACCAACAGAAGCCAAGTTTAATTTCATATTTAAGGCTTTATTAATCAAAGTTAAAGAAGGCTATATATTCAACCCCCATTCTCTAAGCCTTATGGAACCTTCAGAAACCTATGATAAATCCAAGACAACACAAATGGTATACACCCTGCAATGTCCATCATGTCATGCCCAGAAGCGGTGCACAAAAAGTTGTAAGTGTGTGCCAGCAATGCAGACCCCCCAAAAGCAACCATCCGCATCTACCAAAATCTTCCAGTAGTGACAACCATCTAAAAGGGACAAGTGTCTCTGACTTGTCTGTAAACGAAAATTCTCCGATCAGCATCATCAGGTAGCACCGGACATATTTACGGAGAGTATTTGGATCTATCCCAGGTGGAATTTGTGAGACCCTGCTCCTCAACTAGGTCATCCTCAAACCAAAAATCTATTTCCTATCCTCTAACTATGATAGCGACCTATCCTTGAGCAAATCCTCAACTCATAGCCACGTGGAGTGCCCATGGTATTATTGGAAGTCTCTGGTGAAACCCCTGATCGGCTCACTATCTGTGCGCAGACTAAGATGGTAACCAACATCCTGCAGCGTAATGATGACCTTACCCCACAGAAGATAGAAATTATGAGTCTTGGGCTTCTACCGCTCCACAAATACAGAAAGTAAGGTATTGTCAAATATGAAATCCCTAAACTTTATTGTATGTCCAAATCTAACCTCCCTAATGTAAGGCAATAGAACGTTGGGTGGGGAGATGGACAATGTCACACGACATGACAAGAGCAACTGAGGTCTCTGCAAGAATAGTAAACTTTAGTCTTCTAGATTAATCTTATCTAAGTCATAAATATCTAATATTTATTATAATTAAATATTAGCACACTACACGATTTATATTTAATTGAGGGAGTTTTTTAGTAGAGTGATGAGAGGATAATTTATACGCTTTTTGGCATTGTTTTTAGTATGTTTTTAGTATGATTTAGTTAGTTTTTAGTATATTTTTATTAGTTTTTAGTTAAAATTCACTTTTCTGGACTTTACTATGAGTTTGTGTGTTTTTCTGTGATTTCAGGTATTTTCTGGCTAAAATTGAGGGATCTGAGCAAAAATCTGATTTAGAGGCTGAAAAGGACTGCAGATGCTGTTGGATTCTGACCTCCCTGCACTCGAAGTGGATTTTCTGAAGCTACAGAAGCCCAATTGGCGCGCTCTCAACGGAGTTGGAAAGTAGACATTCTGGGCTTTCCAGCAATGTATAATAGTCCATACTTTGTCCGAGTTTTGATGGCCCAAACCGGCGTTGCAAATCAGCCTCAGAATTTCCAGCGTTTAACGCTGGAACTGGCACAAAAATTGGAGTTAAACGCCCAAACTGGCATGAAAGCTGGCGTTTAACTCCAGCAAAGGTCTCTACACATGAAAGATTCAATGCTCAGCCCAAGCACACACTAAGTGGACCCAGAAGTGGATTTTTACGTCATTTACTCATTCCTGTATACCCTAGGTTACTAGTTCACTATTAATAGGATCTTTTGACATTGTATCTGTACCTCATGACACTTTACACGTTCCTTTGTGTACTTCTTACAGCATGAGTCTCTAAATCCCATGGTTGGGGGTGAGGAGCTCTGCTGTGTCTTGATGGATTAATGCAAATTACTACTGTTTCTTATTCAATCATGCTTGCTTCCGTTCTAAGATATCACTTGCTCTTAACCCGGATGAATGTGATGACCCGTGACACTCATCATATTCTCAACTATGAACGCGTGCCTGACAACCACTTCCGTTCTACTTTAGATTGAGTAGATATCTCTTGGATTCTTTAATCAGAATCTTCGTGGTATAAGCTAGAATTGATGGCGGCATTCAAGAGAATCCGGAAGGTCTAAACCTTGTCTGTGGTATTCTGAGTAGGATTCAATGATTGAATGACTGTGACGAACTTCAAACTCCTGAGGGCGGGGCGTTAGTGACAGACGCAAAAGAATCATTGGATTCTATTCCGGCCTGATTGAGAACCGACAGATGGATAGCCGTGCCGTGACAGGGTGCGTTGAACATTTCCACTGAGAGGATGGGAGGTAGCCATTGACAACGGTGAAACCCTACATACAGCTTGCCATGGAAGGAGCCTTGCGTGTTTGATGAAGAAGACAGTAGGAAAGCAGAGATTCAGAAGATGGAGCATCTCCAAAACCTCAACCTATTCTCCATTACTGCATAACAAGTACTTATTTCATGTTCTTTTGCTTTTCACAATCAACCCTGATAATTTCTGATATCCTGACTAAGATTTACAAGATAACCATAGCTTGCTTCAAGCCGACAATCTCCGTGGGATCGACCTTTACTCACGTAAGGTATTACTTGGACGACCCAGTGCACTTGCTGGTTAGTTGTGCGGGGTTGCAAAAGTGTGATTGCAATTTCGTGCACCAAGTTTTTGGCGCCGTTGCCGGGGATTGTTTGAGTTTGGACAACTGACGGCTTATTTTGTTGCTTAGATTAGGACTGTTTTATTTTTGTTGGTTTAGAGTCTTTTAGTTGAGTCTAGTTTCATATTTTAAGTTTGGTGTCAATTGCATGCTTTTGTTTTTCTTCTAATTTTCGAATTTGCATGTCTTTAGTCCCTTTTGATCCGTAAAAATTCTAAGTTTGGTGTCCTCTTTGTGTTTTTCCGTTAAAATTTTCGAAAAATTGTGTTTGATTTTCTAAAAATTTTAAGTTTGGTGTCATTTTGTGTTTTTCTCTTTCTTCATTTCAAAAATCAAATCTTTTTCATAAAATTTTTCTCAATCATATCTTTCTAATTGCTAATCTCAAAATCTTTTCAATTAACTAATTGATTCAGTTTTCAATTTGCTTTGATCTTATTTTCTTTTAATTTTCGAATTTTTATTTTATTTTTCTTTTGTTTTATTTTATTTTATCTTTTTCGGATAATTCAAAAAAAAACAAAATTTATCTATTTGCAATCCATATCATTTCCCTTTATCCATTATGGACCTAAGTGGGATTGATCAGTCCAGAAGGACTCTGGGGTCATATGCCAACCCCATTACAGCTGCATATGGGAGTAGCATCTGTACACCTCCCATCAAAGCAAGCAGCTTTGAGCTAAATCCTCAACTCATTATCATAGTGCAGCAAAATTGCCAGTATTCCGGTCTTCCACAGGAAGAACCTACTGAGTTTCTGGCACAGTTCTTACAAATTGCTGACACAGTACATGATAAAGAGGTGGATCAGGATGTCTACAGACTATTACTGTTTCCATTTGCTGTAAAAGATCAAGCTAAAAGGTGGTTGAATAACCAACCTACAGCAAGCATAAAGACATGAAAACAGTTATCAGACAAATTCCTGAATCATTTTTACCCTCCAAAGAGGATGACACAGCTAAGGCTGGACATCCAAGGCTTTAAACAAGAGGATAATGAATCCCTTTATAATGCCTGGGAGAGGTATAGAGGTATGCTAAGAAAATGCCCCTCTGAAATGTTTTCAGAGTGGGTACAGTTAGACATCTTCTACTATGGGCTTACAGAAAAAGCTCAGATGTCTTTAGACCACTCAGCTGGTGGATCTATACAAATGAGGAAGACAATTGAAGAGGCTCAAGAGCTTATAGACACTGTTGCTAGAAACCAATATTTATACTCTAGCAATGAGTTCTCTCCAAAAGAGGAAGTCATGGCAGTAGTCACTGATCCTAATCCTCAAGAACAGATGATTGAGCTTAATCAACAATTGCTCCTAATGACAGAACAGTTAGCAGAATTTAAAGATATGCTCCATGAAACTAAAGTTGCTAACAAGAACATAGAACTGCAGTTGAATCAAGCAAAACAGCAGATATCTAAACAGATAACAGGAGAGTGTCAAGCAGTTCAACTGAGGAGTGGGAAGACACTGAACAACACCACTCAAAAGAGTAAAAAGTCAAATAAGGAACAATTGACAGAGGATAACCAAACCACTGTTCAAAATCCCTCTGAGGACAGTAAGAGCCCAGAGAGGAATGCTAGTGGCGTTCAAACGCCAGGAAGGGAGGGAAAGCTGGCGTTAAACGCCCATTCCCTGCCCAGTTCTGGCGTTCAAACGCCAGAAAAGGGGGAAAAGTTGGCGTTTAACGCCCATTTTCCACCCAATCCTGGTGTTCAGACGCCAAGGGAGGATCAGACACCTGAGAGTGCTGACAGTAATCCCTCTAAAAAGGATTCTTCAACCACTTCTGTAAGGAACAAGCCTGCAGCAACTAAGGTTGAAGAATATAAAGCCAAGATGCCTTATCCTCAGAAACTCCGCCAAGCGGAGCAGGATAAGTAATTTGCCCGCTTTGCAGATTATCTAAGGACTCTTGAAATAAAGATTCCGTTTGCAGAGGCACTTGAGCAAATACCTTCTTATGCTAAGTTCATGAAAGAGATCTTAAGTCATAAGAAGGATGGGAGAGAAACTGAAAAATTATTTCTCACTGAAGAATGCAGTGCAGTCATTCTGAAAAGCTTACCAGAAAAGCTTCAAGATCCAGGAAGCTTTATGATACCATGCACATTAGAAGGCGCTTGCACCAAGACAGCCCTATGTGATCTTGGAGCAAGCATCAATTTAATACCTGCATCCACTATCAGAAAGCTTGGGTTGACTGGAGAAGTCAAACCAACCTGGATATGCCTCCAACTTGCTGATGGCTCCATTAAACATCCATCAGGCATAATAGAGGATATGATTGTCAAGGTTGGGCCATTTGCCTTTCCAACTGACTTTGTGGTGCTGGAAATGGAGGAGCACAAGAGTGCAACTCTCATTCTAGGAAGACCTTTCCTAGCAACTGGACGAACTCTCATTGATGTACAAAAAGGGAAAGTAACCCTGAGAGTCAATGATGATGAGTTCAAGTTGAATGCTGTGAAAGCTATGCAGCATCCAGACACACCAAATGACTGCATGGGCGCTGACATTATTGACTCTTTGGTGGAAGAGATCAATATGACTGAAAGCCTAGAATCAGAGCTTGAAGACATCTTCAAGGATGCTCAGCCTGATCAAGAAGAACCACAGGAAACAAAGGAATTTTCGAAAATTCCTCAGGAGGAGGATAAGCCTCCCAAACCTGAACTCAAACCACTACCACCATCCCTGAAGTATGCATTTCTGGGAGAGGGTGACACTTTTCCAGTGATTATAAGCTCTGCTTTGAATCCACAGGAAGAGGAAGCACTGATTCAAGTGCTAAGGACACACAAGACAGCTCTTGGGTGGTCCATAAGTGATCTTAAGGGCATTAGCCCAGCTAGATGTATGCACAAGATCCTGTTGGAGGATAATGCCAAACCAGTGGTCCAACCACAGAGGAGGCTAAATCCAGCCATGAAGGAGGTGGTGCAGAAAGAGGTCACTAAATTACTAGAGGCTGGATTATTTATCCTATTTCTGATAGCCCCTGGGTGAGCCCTGTCCAAGTTGTCCCCAAAAAGGGAGGCATGACAGTGGTTCATAATGAAAAAAATGAACTGGTTCCTACAAGAACAGTCACAGGGTGGCATATGTGTATTGACTACAGAAGGCTCAATACAGCCACCAGAAAGGATCATTTTCCTTTACCATTCATAGACCAAATGCTAGAAAGACTAGCTGGTCATGATTATTACTGCTTTTTGGATGGCTATTCAGGTTACAACCAAATTGCAGTAGATCCTCAGGACCAAGAGAAAACAGCATTTACTTGCCCTTCTGGCGTGTTTGCCTACAGGAGGATGCCTTTTGGTCTGTGTAATGCTCCTGTAAACTTTCAGAGATGCATGTTATTCATCTTCTCTGATATGGTGGAGAAATTCCTGGAAGTCTTCATGGATGATTTCTCAGTATATGGAGACTCATTCAGCTCCTGTCTTAATCACCTAGCACTTGTCCTGAAAAGGTGCCAAGAGACTAACCTGGTTTTAAACTGGGAGAAATGTCACTTTATGGTGACTGAAGGAATTGTCCTTGGGCACAAAATTTCAAGCAGGGGAATAGAGGTGGATAAGGCAAAGGTAGAGGTAATTGAAAAATTACCACCACCTGCCAATGTTAAGGCAATCAGAAGCTTTCTAGGGCATGCAGGATTCTACAGAAGGTTCATAAAGGATTTTTCGAAAATTGCAAAACCTTTGAGTAACCTGCTAGCTGCTGACACGCCATTTGTGTTTGACACACAGTGTCAGCAGGCGTTTGAGACGCTGAAAGCTAAGCTGGTCACAGCACCAGTCATCTCTGCACCAGATTGGACATTGCCATTTGAATTAATGTGTGATGCCAGTGACCATGCCATTGGTGCAGTGTTGGGACAGAGGCATAACAAGCTTCTGCACGTCATTTATTATGCCAGCCGTGTTATAAATGATGCACAGAAGAATTACACAACCACAGAAAAAGAATTACTTGCAGTGGTCTATGCCATTGACAAGTTTAGATCTTATCTAGTGGGATCAAAGGTGATTGTGTACACTGACCATGCTGCTCTTAAATACTTACTCACAAAGCAGGATTCAAAAACCCAGGCTTATAAGATGGGTGTTGCTTCTGCAAGAGTTTGATATAGAAATAAGAGACAGAAAAGGGACAGAGAACCAAGTAGCTGATCATCTGTCCCGAATAGAACCAGTAGCTGGGACGTCCCTCCCTTCTACTGAGATCTCTGAGACTTTCCCAGATGAGCAACTCTTTGCCATTCAGGAAGCTCCATGGTTTGCAGATATTGCAAACTATAAAGCTGTGAGGTTCATACCCCAGGAGTACAGCAGAGTGCAAAGAAAGAAATTAATTTCAGATGCCAAGTACTACCTATGGGATGAGCCATATCTCTTTAAGAGATGTGCAGACGGAATGATCCGCAGATGTGTACCCAGAGAAGAAGCACAAAGGATCCTATGGCATTGCTATGGATCACAGTATGGAGGACATTTTGAAAGTGAGCGAACAGCCACTAAAGTCCTCCAATGTGGCTTCTACTGGCCTACTCTCTATAAAGATTCCCGAGAGTTTGTGCGTAACTGTGACAGTTGCCAAAGAGCTGGTAACTTGCCTCACAGATATGCCATGCCTCAACAAGGGATATTAGAGATAGAATTGTTTGATGTATGGGGAATTGACTTCATGGGTCCATTCCCACCATCATACTCAAACACTTACATTCTGATGGCAGTGGACTATGTATCTAAGTGGGTAGAAGCAATTGCTACACCCACTAATGATACCAAGACCGTGCTGAAATTCCTCCAGAAACACATCTTCAGCAGGTTTGGTGTTCCCAGAGTACTAATCAGTGACGGGGGAACTCATTTCTGCAATAGACAGCTATACTCTGCTATGGTCAGATATGGAATTAGCCACAAAGTGGTAACTCCGTATCATCCACAGACAAATGGGCAAGCTGAAGTCTCTAACAGAGAACTAAAAAGAATCCTAGAACGGACTGTGATAGCCCGAAGAAAGGATTGGGCAAAGAGTTTGGATGATGCTCTGTGGGCATACAGAACAACATTCAAGACTCCTATAGGAACCTCTCCATACCAACTGGTGTATGGGAAGGCCTGTCATCTGCCCGTGGAACTGGAACATAAAGCCTACTGGGCAACTAGATTCCTAAATATGGATGCTCAGTTAGCTGGTGAAAAAAGATTGCTCCAGTTAAATGAGCTGGAGGAGTTCAGACTCAATGCCTTTGAAAATGCAAAAATTTATAAGGAAAAGGCAAAGAAGTGGCATGACAAGAAGTTGTCAACCAGAGTCTTTGAGCCATGACAAAAAGTTCTGCTCTTCAACTCTAGGCTCAGATTGTTTCCAGGAAAACTTAAATCCCGGTGGAGGGGTCCGTATGTGATTACAGGAGTGTCACCATATGGATATGTTGAACTTCAGGATATTGATTCTGACAAAAAGTTCATTGTTAATGGGCAAAGAATCAAGCATTATCTTGAAGGCAATTTTGAGCAGGAATGCTCAAAACTGAGACTTAAGTGATTCTCAGTAAAGGTCCAGCTAAAGACAGTAAAGAAGCGCTTGCTGGGAGGCAACCCAGTCATTAGCAGGTTATATGTTTTGTTTTTACAAAGGCAAGTATCAAAAATGAAGGAATTCACAGAGTTACAGAAGGATTCAGCGCAAAAAGCAGAGAAAAAGAGCTTACTGGCGAAAAAACGCCAGTAAGGGGCATTTTGGGCGTTAAACGCCAGAATGGGCACCATTCTGGGTGTTTAACGCCAGTAAAAGTGCCATTTTGGGCGTTAAACGCCAGAATGGGCACCATTCTGGGCGTTTAATGCCAGGTGTGCAGCATCCTGGGCGTTTAGCAAAACGCCCAGTGATAAAGAGAATTCTGGCGTTTAACGCCAGCCAGGGCACCTGGCTGGGCGTTAAACGCCCACAATGGGCAACAAATGGGCGTTAAACGCCAGAATGGATGCCATTCTGGGCGTTTAACGCCAGAAAGGTGGGGGACCAAGATTTTATTTTCCAATCAAATTTTTTTCAAACTTTCCTCTTCTTACCCATACTTTTCCACATGAACCCATCTCAACCTTTCATCATTCACTTTCAAATCCTCAAAAAAATTAAAATCATTCTTCAAATCTCTCTCAAATCAATCCCAAATCTTGTTCAAAAAATTACCCTTCTCTCAAATTCTCTCCATATCTTCTCAAATCTCCTTTCAATTTCTTTCGAAATCTCCATCCCCCCTTATAAAAACACTTCGGCCTCACCATTCCCCCACACCATTCAAATTTGCTCTCCTCCTCTCTCTCCTCCTTCCTTTCTTTTGCTTGAGGACAAGCAAACCTCTAAGTTTGGTGTGCTTTTCCGTGATCACTAAAGCCAAGATTCATCAAGATCATGGCTCCTAAGGGAAAACAAACCAATTTAAGAGGAAAGAAAGAGAATAATCCAAAGAATCTTTGGAATCAAGAGAAGTTCTTAACCAAAGAACATGAAGACCATTATCACAAAATAATGGGTCTGAGGTCAATGATCCCAGAAGTAAAATTTGATCTGAAAGAAGATGAATATCCGGGGATCCAAGAGCAAATCCGAAATAGAGGATGGGAAGTTCTAACCAATCCTGAGATAAAGGTTGGAAGGAATATGGTTCAGGAATTCTACTCAAATCTGTGGCTAACAGATAAGCAGAGAATGACTGGAACCGCTTACCATACTTACAGAACCATGGTCAGAGGGAAAGTTATGTACTTCCATCTGGACAAAATAAGAGAAATCTTCAAATTGCCTCAACTGCAAGATGATCCTGAATCCTTTAATAGGAGAATGGTGAGAGCAGATAAAGGGTTGGATCAAGTTCTAGAGGACATATGCCTCCCTGGAACTAAGTGGATAACCAATTCAAAGGGTGTCCCAAACCAACTCAAGAGGGGAGACCTCAAACCAATTGCAAGAGGTTGGCTAGACTTTATTGGGCGTTCCATATTTCCCACTAGCAACCGCTCTGAGGTCACTATCAAGAGAGCAGTGATGATTCATTGCATTATGCTTGGAAAAGAAGTGGAGGTTTCATCATGTGATTGCTTGTGAGATCTACACAATTGCAAATAAGAATTCCACTGAAGCCAAACTGGCTTACCCAAGCTTGATCTCCTTGCTCTGTAAAGAGGCTGGGGTAAAGATGGGAGTAGATGAATTCATACCCATTGAACATCCAATCACCAAGAAGTCAATGGAAGGACAAATGCAAGACAACTCTATCAAAAGGAGGGCGCAGGAGTTCCTCCCTGAATTTCCTGAAATTGGCTACTGGGCCAGCCTAGAAGCATCTATCACCAAGTTGCAAGAGACTATGGAGCAACTTAAGGAAGAACAGCAGAATCAGAACTGCATGCTCTGCAAATTGCTGAAGGAACAAGAGAAGCAGGGCGTGAACTTCAAGAACTGAAACGCCAAAAGTTCTCCCCTCAATTTGAGGGAGCATCCACTTCTCAAAATCAAGGTTGTTGAGTCCTAACTCTGTGAAAAACCTCTATCATTAGGAGCCTATTTAAATTTTTGTTTTCTATTTTTAGTCTCATCTTATCTATTTTTGAGTCTTGTTCTTAATTCATAATTAATAAATTTAGAATTCATGTCTTAAAGCTATGAATGTCCTATGAATCCATCACCTCTCTTAAATGAAAATGCTTTAATCACAAAAGAACAAGAAGTACAGGATTTCGAATTTATCCTTGAAACTAGTTGAATTAGTTTGATGTGGTGACAATACTTTTTGTTTTCTGAATGAATGCTTGAACAGTGCATATGTCTTTTGAATTTGTTATTTTGAGAATGTTAAAATTGTTGGCTCTTGAAAGAATGAGGGAAAAAGAGAACTGTTATTGAGGATCTAAAAAATCATCAGATTGATTATTGAAGCTAGAAAAAGCAGTGAATACAAAAAAAAAAAGAAAGAAATAAAGTTGTGAACCAAGGCAAAAAGAGTGTGCTTAAGAACCCTAGACACCTCTAATTGGGGACTCTAGCAAAGCTGGGTCACAATCTGAAAAGGTTCACCCAATTATGTGTCTGTGGCATGAATGTATCCGGTGGTAATACTGGAAGACAGAGTGCTTTGGGCCACAGCCAAGACTCATACACTAGCTATGTTCAAGAATCATTATACTTAACTAGGAGAATCAATAACACTATCTGAGTTCTGAGTTCCTAAAGATGCCAATCATTCTGAACTTCAAAGGATAAAGTGAGATGCCAAAACTGTTCGGAAGCAAAAAGCTACTGGTCCCGCTCATCTAATTGGAACTATGTTTCTTTGATATTTTGGAGTCTATAGTATATTCTCTTCTTTTTATTCTATTTTGATTTTCAGTTGCTTGGGGACAAGCAACAATTTAAGTTTGGTGTTGTGATGAGCGGATAATTTATACGCTTTTTGGCATTGTTTTTAGTATGTTTTTAGTATGATTTAGTTAGTTTTTAGTATATTTTTATTAGTTTTTAGTTAAAATTCACTTTTCTGGACTTTACTATGAGTTTGTGTGTTTTTCTGTGATTTCAGGTATTTTCTGGCTGAAATTGAGGGATCTGAGCAAAAATCTGATTTAGAGGCTGAAAAGGACTGCAGATGCTGTTGGATTCTGACCTCCCTGCACTCGAAGTGGATTTTCTGGAGCTACAGAAGCCCAATTGGCGCGCTCTCAACGGCGTTGAAAAGTAGACATTCTAGGCTTTCCAGCAATGTATAATAGTCCATACTTTGTCCGAGGTTTGATGGCCCAAACCGGCGTTGCAAATCAGCCTCAGAATTTCCAGCGTTTAACGCTGGAACTGGCACAAAAATTGGAGTTAAACGCCCAAACTGGCATGAAAGCTGGCGTTTAACTCCAGAAAAGGTCTCTACACATGAAAGCTTCAATGCTCAGCCCAAGCACACACTAAGTGGACCCAGAAGTGGATTTTTACGTCATTTACTCATTCCTGTATACCCTAGGTTACTAGTTCACTATTAATAGGATCTTTTGACATTGTATCTGTACCTCATGACACTTTACACGTTCCTTTGTGTACTTCTTACAGCATGAGTCTCTAAACCCCATGGTTGGGGGTGAGGAGCTCTGCTGTGTCTTGATGGATTAATGCAAATTACTACTGTTTCTTATTCAATCATGCTTGCTTCCGTTCTAAGATATCACTTGCTCTTAACCCGGATGAATGTGATGACCCGTGACACTCATCATATTCTCAACTATGAACGCGTTCCTGACAACCACTTCCGTTCTACTTTAGATTGAGTAGATATCTCTTGGATTCTTTAATCAGAATCTTCGTGGTATAAGCTAGAATTGATGGCGGCATTCAAGAGAATCCGGAAGGTCTAAACCTTGTCTGTGGTATTCTGAGTAGGATTCAATGATTGAATGACTGTGACGAACTTCAAACTCCTGAGGGCGGGGCGTTAGTGACAGACGCAAAAGAATCATTGGATTCTATTCCGGCCTGATTGAGAACCGACAGATGGATAGCCGTGCCGTGACAGGGTGCGTTGAACATTTCCACTGAGAGGATGGGAGGTAGCCATTGACAACGGTGAAACCCTACATACAGCTTGCCATGGAAGGAGCCTTGCGTGTTTGATGAAGAAGACAGTAGGAAAGCAGAGATTCAGAAGATGGAGCATCTCCAAAACCTCAACCTATTCTCCATTACTGCATAACAAATACTTATTTCATGTTCTTTTGCTTTTCACAATCAACCCTGATAATTTCTGATATCCTGACTAAGATTTACAAGATAACCATAGCTTGCTTCAAGCCGACAATCTCCGTGGGATCGACCCTTACTCACGTAAGGTATTACTTGGACGACCCAGTGCACTTGCTGGTTAGTTGTGCGGGGTTGCAAAAGTGTGATTGCAATTTCGTGCACCATAGAGGTTTTTAAAAACCTCCAAAATATACTTTATTTATGGCAATTTATGAAACTCCCCCTAATAGTTAATTTATAACATTTAAACTCTCACCCCAAGAAAATGCTCTTCTACTACTGAGTTTCCAAAACTCACCGAGGCAGAGAGAAGAAAAGAGAATGGCGATTGAAAAAACTCTAAATTATCTACCGTCGGTGTAGCTGTTATTGCAGTCATTGGTTCCGCCGCCATTGTCGTCGTCGTTACAATCGCCAGTTCTGCCACCGTTGCCGCCACATTTGTCATAGGAAACTTCTCAATTGAGCCACCTCTTCATCAACATTATGGTTTCAGATCTGTTTGCTATGTAGCTACGCTTGCCGCTGCAGTTTCTACCGCCGTAATTTCCGCCATCGTTGCTGCCGTAGTTTCCGTGATCGAAGGCTTCTGGATCGAGCCACTGTTTCAGATCTGTTTTCTCCTTCGAGCTACCACTGATATTCATCTTTTTCTCCATATTTCGTTTATCTCTATTTCTCTGCTTCTTTGAAGTTCCAATTGATTAACCAGCGCAGCAACTTTTTCTTTGTGCTATTTTACCGTACTTGATCAACCAGTTTAGGGTAATCATTTTAATTTTTTAAATCGGTGCCTAATACTGTACTTGTTTCGACAATGAAGAAATAGCCATTTGGTTACTATGTTAACTGGACTCATGATTATGGAATTTTACCATTGTACGGCGTCCTGCAAATTGAAATGGAAATGGCTTGTCTGAATATGCTTGCATGCTTTTACTTGTTCATTCGTGCCATAATTTCATGTTTCACTAGGATATTCTGCATTTCTATGTCATTCAATTGCTTTGTGATTTATGTGATAATATTTTGTTTTCTCGCTGTTTAATTTTGTTTGAGATATTATGATGGCAAGATATTATAAATTGATTACAGTGTAGTTTTCCAAGTTCATCTTGGCTAAGATCTTGAGAATAGTAAAGGTTTCATATAATATATGAGTGTTGCATTGCCTTTATTGATATTTTGGTTACCAATTTTGTTCTTTATTACTTCTTTTGCAATTATTCTTAGCTTCTCAAGAATGCTTAGCCAATTCTTCAATTAACAATTTATTTTTATGTTACTGTTTGAAGTATCTTTTAGAAATGGGAGAGCTTGTAATCCATACAAATCACAAGCTGAACTTTTTGTCATTTCTTCTATCACCTTAGTTAGATCCTCATTTCTCATTACTTATTACAGATGATGCTGATGTTTCATTTTAAAAGGAACGTTCTTAATTTTTTTTTTCAGGGAGTTTTCCCCTTTTGATAAAAAAGATTTGATTGCTACTGATTAGTATATGCAGTGATTTCATTTATGCTGATATTTGTGTAATTTTTAGGTTTTGCAATTAGCAACTCTCTTTGCTTTTAGTTTTAGCATCCGCTTTCTCTACGCCGATTACAAAATGAGTGAGTACTTTAAGAAAGCCTTTATCTTTCTTATATTGGTTTTGGTCAAAATTAATTTCTTTGCTTTAATTTTCTTCAGTTGCATAATCCAGTTTGGCCTTGGTCAATCAAAAATGGCTCCCGCATCTGCAGAGACTATAAAGGTGGTGCACGAAATTGCAATAACACTTTTGCAATCCCGCACAACTAACCAGCAAGTGCACTGGGTCGTCCAAGTAATACCTTGTGTGAGCAAGGGTCGATCCCACGGAGATTGTCGGCTTGAAGCAAGCTATGGTTATCTTGTAAATCTTAGTCAGGAGATCAGAAATTATCAGGATTGATTGTAAAAAGTAAAAGAACATGAAATGGTTACTTGTTTTGCAGTAATGGAGAATAGGTTGGGGTTTTGGAGATGCTCCATCTTCTGAATCTCTGCTTTCCTACTGTCTTCTTCATCAAACACGCAAGTCTCCTTCCATGGCAAGCTCATGTAGGGTTTCACCGTTGTCAATGGCTACCTCCCATCCTCGCAGTGAAAGCTAATGCACGCACTCTGTCACAGTACTGCCAATCACCGGTTTGGTTCCCTCCCCTACCGGAATAGAATCCCTCTTTTGCGTCTGTCACTAACGCCCAGTAGGTTACAGGTTTGAAGCACGTCACAGTCATTCAATCATTGAATCCTACCCAGAATACCACAGACAAGGTTTAGACCTTCCGGATTCTCTTGAATGCTGCCATCAGGTCCTGCCTATACCACGAAGATTCCGATTAAAGAACCCAAGAGATAACTACTCAATCTAAGATAGAACAGAGGTGGTTGTCAGGCACGTGTTCATAGTTGAGAATGATGATGATTGTCACGGATCATCACATTCATCCGGATTAAGAACAAGTGTTATCTTAGAATCGAAGCAAGCATGATTGAATAAGAAACAGTAGTAATTGCATTAATCCATCAAGACACAGCAGAGCTCCTCACCCCCAACCATGGGGTTTAGAGGCTCATACTGTGGAAAGAAACGTGTACAAAATGTTATGGGGTCATAAGGTACGGATACAATGTCAAAAGATCCTATAAGTAGTAAACTAGTGTCCTAAGGTTTACAGAAATGAGTAAATGACAGAAAAATCCACTTCCGGGCCCACTTGGTGTGTGCTTGGGCTGAGCAATGAAGGAATTTCGTGTAGAGACCTTTTCTGGAGTTAAACGCCAGCTTTCATGCCAGTTTGGGCGTTTAACTCCAAATTTTATGCCAGTTCCGGCGTTTAACGCTGGAATTTCTGTAGGTGACTTTGAGCGCCGGTTTGGGCCATCAAATCTTGGGCAAAGTATGAACTATTATATATTGCTGGAAAGCCCAGGATGTCTACTTTCCAATGCCGTTGAGAGCGCGCCAATTGGGCTTCTGTAGCTCCAGAAAATCCACTTCGAGTGCAGGGAGGTCAGAATCCAACAGCATCTGCAGTCCTTTTCAGTCTCAGGATCAGATTTTTGCTCAGAACCCTCAATTTCAGTCAGAAAATACCTGAAATCACAGAAAAACACACAAACTCATAGTAAAGTCCAGAAAAGTGAATTTTAATTAAAAACTAATAAAAATATACTAAAAACTAACTCAAAAATACTAAAAACATACTAAAAACAATGCCAAAAAGCATACAAATTATCCGCTCATCACAACACCAAACTTAAATTGTTGCTTGTCCCCAAGCATCTGAAAATCAAAATAGGATAAAAAGAAGAGAATATACTATAGACTCCAAAATATCAAAGAAACATAGCTCCAATTAGATGAGCGGGACTAGTAGCTTTTTGCCTCCGAACAGTTTTGGCATCTCACTCCATCCTTTGAAGTTCAGAATGATTGGCATCTATAAGAACTCAGAACTCAGATAGTGTTATTGATTCTCCTAGTTAAGTATATTGATTCTTGAACATAGCCAGTGTATGAGTCTTGGCTGTGGCCCAAAGCACTCTGTCTTCCAGTATTACCACCGGATACATACATGCCACAGACACATAATTGGGTGAACCTTTTTAGATTGTGACTCAGCTTTGCTAAAGTCCCCAATTAGAGGTGTCCAGGGTTCTTAAGCACACTCTTTTTGCTTTGGATCACCACTTTATTTCTTTCTTTTTCTTTTCTTCTCTTTTTTTTTTCGAAATTTTTTTTTTGTATTCACTGCTTTTTCTTGCTTCAAGAATCAATTTGATGATTTTTCAGATCCTCAATAACAATTCTCTTTCTCCTCATTCTTTCAAGAGCCAACAAATTTAACATTCTTTAAAACAACAAATTCAAGAGACATATGCACTGTTCAAGCATTCATTCAGAAAACAAAAAGTATTGTCACCACATCAAACTAATTCAACTAGTTTCAGAGATAAATTTCGAAATCCTGTACTTCTTGTTCTTTTGTGATTAAAGCATTTTTCTTTTAAGAGAGGTGATGGATTCATATGACATTCATAGCTTTAAGGCATAAACTTAAATTTTATTAATTATGAACTAAGAACATGACTTAAATATAGATATAAGATGAGACAATAAAAATAGAAAACAAAACAAGAAAAACGAAAAAAAATAGGCTCCTAATGATAGAGGTTTTCACAGAGTTAGAACTCAACAACCTTGATTTTGAGAAGTGGATGCTCCCTCAGCTTGAGAGGAGAACTTTTGGCGTTTCATCTCTTGAATTTCACGCCCTTGCTTCTCTTGTTCCTTCCATTGTCTTCTTGGTGATTGGATGTTCTATGGGTATGAGTTCATCTTCTTCTATCTTCACCCCAGCCTCTTTACAGAGCAAGGAGATCAAGCTTGGGTAAGCCAATTTGGTTACAGTGGAATTCCTATTTGCAATTGTGTAGATCTCACAGGCAATCATATGATGAACCTCCACTTCTTTTCCAAGCATGATGCAATGAATCATCACTGCTCTCTTGATGGTGACCTCAGAACGGTTGCTAGTGGGCAATATGGAACGCCCAATAAAGTCTAGCCAACCTCTTGCAATTGGTTTGAGGTCTCCCCTCTTGAGTTGGTTTGGGACACCCTTAGAATTGGTTATCCACTTAGTTCCAGGGAGGCATATGTCCTCTAGAACTTGATCCAACCCCTTATCTACTCTCACCATCCTCCTATTAAAGGAATCAGGATCATCTTGCAGTTGAGGCAACTTGAAGATTTCTCTTATTTTGTCCAGATGAAAGTATATAACTTTCCCTCTGACCATGGTTCTGTAGGTATGGTAAGCGGTTCCAGTCATTCTCTGCTTATCTGTTAGCCACAGATTTGAGTAGAATTCCTGAACCATGTTCCTTCCAACCTTTGTTTCAGGATTGGTTAGAACTTCCCATCCTCTGTTTCGAATTTGCTCTTGGATCCCCGGATATTCATCTTCTTTCAGATCAAATTTAACTTCCGGGATCACTGACCTCAGACCCATTATTTTATGATAATGATCTTCATGTTCTTTGGTTAAGAACTTCTCTTCATTCCAAAGATTCTTTGGATTATTCTCTTTCTTGCCTCTTAAATTGGTTTGTTTTCCCTTAGGAGCCATGATATTGATGAATCTTGGCTTAGTGATCACGGAAAAGCACACCAAACTTAGAGGTTTGCTTGTCCTCAAGCAAAATAAAAGAGAGAAGAGAGGGGGAGGAAAAGAAAATTCGAATGGTGTGGTGGAATGAGGTAGCCAAACGTGTATTTATAAGGTGGGGAGGGGAGTTTTCGAAAAACAAGAAAGGGATTTGAAAAGATATGGAAAGAAATTGAGAAAAGGGTGAGTTTTTGAAGAAGATTTGGGATTAATTTGAAATAGATTTGAAGAATGGTTTTGATTTGTGAAGATTTGAAAGTGAATGATGAAGGATTGAAGTGCATTTATGTAGAAGAGTATGGTTAAAAAGAGGAAAGTTTGAAAAAAATTGAGTTGAAAACAAAAATGTGGTCCCCCCACCTTTCTGGCGTTAAACGCCCAGAATGGCACCCATTCTGGCGTTTAACGCCCATTTGCTACCCTTTTTGGGCGTTTAACGCCCAGCCAGGTGCCCTGGCTGGCGTTAAACGCCAGAAATCCTTTATCACTGGGCGTTTTTCCAAAACGCCCAGGATGCTGCACACCTGGCGTTAAACGCCCAGAATGGTGCCCATTCTGGCGTTTAACGCCCAAAATGGTACCATTACTGGCGTTAAACGCCCAGAATGGTGCCCATTCTGGCGTTTAACGCCCAAATTGCCCCTTACTGGCGTTTTTTCGCCAGTAAGCTCATTTTCTCTGCTTTTTGAGCTGAATCCTTCTGTAACTCTATGAATTCCTTCATTTTTGATACTTGCCTCTGTAAGAACAATTCATACAACTTTCCTAATGACTGGGTTGCCTCCCAGCAAGCGCTTCTTTACTGTCTTTAGCTGGACTTTCACTGAGAATCACTCAAGTCTCAGTTTTGAGCATTCCTGCTCAAAATTTCCTTCAAGATAGTGCTTGATTCTCTGTCCATTAACAATGAACTTCTTGTCAGAATCAATATCCTGAAGCTCAACATATCCATATGGTGATACTCCTGTAATCACATACGGACCCCTCCACCGGGATTTGAGTTTTCCTGGAAACAATTTGAGCCTGGAGTTGAAGAGCAGAACTTTTTGTCCTGGCTCAAAGACTCTGGTTGACAATCTCTTGTCATGCCACTTCTTTGCCTTTTCCTTATAAATTTTTGCATTTTCAAAGGCATTGAGTCTGAACTCCTCTAGCTCATTTAGCTGGAGCAGTCTTTTCTCACCAGCTAACTGTGCATCCATGTTTAGGAATCTGGTTGCCCAGTAGGCTTTATGTTCCAGTTCCACAGGCAAATGACAGGCCTTTCCATACACCAATTGGTATGGAGAGGTTCCTATAGGAGTCTTGAATGCTGTTCTGTATGCCCACAGAGCATCATCCAAGCTCTTTGCCCAATCCTTTCTTCGGGCCATTACAGTCCGTTCCAGGATTCTTTTTAGCTCTCTGTTAGAGACTTCAGCTTGCCCATTAGTCTGTGGGTGATATGCAGTTGCCACTTTATGGCTAATTCCATATCTAACCATAGCAGAGTATAGCTGTTTGTTGCAGAAATGAGAGCCCCCATCACTGATTAGTACTCTGGGAACACCAAATCTGCTGAAAATGTTCTTCTGGAGGAATTTCAGCACAGTCTTGGTATCATTAGTGGGTGTAGCAATTGCTTCTACCCACTTAGATACATAGTCTACTGCCACCAGAATGTAAGTGTTTGAGTATGATGGTGGGAATGGCCCCATGAAGTCAATTCCCCATACATCAAACAATTCTATCTCTAATATTCCTTGTTGAGGCATGGCGTATCCGTGAGGCAGGTTACCAGCTCTTTGGCAACTGTCACAGTTACGCACAAACTCTCGGGAATCTTTATAGAGAGTAGGCCAGTAGAAGCCGCACTGGAGAACTTTAGTGGCTGTTCGCTCACTTCCAAAATGCCCTCCATACTGTGATCCATGGCTGTGCCATAGGATCCTTCGTGCTTCCTCTCTGGGTACACACCTGCGGATCACTCCGTCAGCACATCTCTTAAAGAGATATGGTTCATCCCAAAGGTAGTACTTGGCATCTGAAATTAGTTTCTTTCTCTGCACATAACTGTACTCTTTGGGTATAAACCTCACAGCTTTATAGTTTGCAATATCTGCAAACCATGGAGCTTCCTGAATGGCAAAGAGTTGCTCATCTGGGAAAGTCTCAGAGATCTCAGTAGAAGGGAGGGACGTCCCAGCTACTGGTTCTATCCGGGACAGATGATCAGCCACTTGGTTCTCTGTCCCTTTTCTGTCTCTTATTTCTATATCAAACTCTTGCAGAAGCAACACCCATCTTATAAGCCTGGGTTTTGAATCCTGCTTTGTGAGTAAGTATTTAAGAGCAGCATGGTCAGTGTACACAATCACCTTTGATCCCACTAAGTAGGATCTAAACTTGTCAATGGCATAGACCACTGCAAGTAATTCTTTTTCTGTGGTTGTGTAATTCTTCTGTGCATCATTTAGAACACGGCTAGCATAATAAATGACATGCAGAAGTTTGTTATGCCTCTGTCCCAACACTGCACCAATGGCATGATCACTGGCATCACACATTAATTCAAATGGTAATGCCCAATCTGGTGCAGAGATGACTGGTGCTGTGACCAGTTTAGCTTTCAGGGTCTCAAATGCCTGCAAACACTGTGTGTCAAACACAAATGGCGTGTCAGCAGCTAACAGGTTACTCAAAGGTTTAGCAATTTTCGAAAAATCCTTGATAAACCTTCTATAGAATCCTGCATGCCCCAGAAAGCTTCTGATTGCCTTAACATTGGCAGGTGGTGGTAATTTTTCAATTACCTCTACCTTTGCCTTATCCACCTCTATTCCCTTGCTTGAAATTTTGTGCCCAAGGACAATTCCTTCAGTCACCATAAAGTGACATTTCTCCCAGTTTAGAACCAGGTTAGTCTCTTGGCATCTTTTCAGGACAAGTGATAGGTGGTTAAGACAGGAGCTGAATGAGTCTCCATATACTGAGAAGTCATCCATGAAGACTTCCAGAAATTTCTCTACCATATCTGAGAAGATAGAGAGCATGCACCTCTGAAAGGTTGCAGGTGCATTGCACAGACCAAAAGGCATCCTCCTGTAGGCAAACACGCCAGAAGGGCAAGTAAATGCTGTTTTCTCTTGGTCCTGAGGATCTACTGCAATTTGGTTGTAGCCTGAATAGCCATCCAAAAAGCAGTAGTAGTCATGACCAGCTAGTCTTTCTAGCATTTGGTCTATGAATGGTAAAGGAAAATGATCCTTTCTGGTGGCTGTATTGAGTCTTCTGTAGTCAATACACATGCGCCACCCTGTGACTGTTCTTGTAGGAACCAGTTCATTTTTTTCATTATGAACCACTGTCATGCCTCCCTTTTTGGGAACAACTTGGACAGGGCTCACCCAGGGGCTATCAGAAATAGGATAAATAATCCCAGCCTCTAGTAATTTAGTGACCTCTTTCTGCACCACCTCCTTCATGGCAGGATTTAGCCTCCTCTGTGGTTGAACCACTGGTTTGGCATTATCCTCCAATAGGATCTTGTGCATGCATCTAGCTGGGCTAATGCCCTTGAGATCACTGATGGACCACCCAAGAGCTGTCTTGTGTGTCCTTAGCACTTTAATCAGTGCTTCCTCTTCCTGTGGATTTAAAGCTGAGCTTATAATCACTGGAAAAGTGTCACCCTCTCCCAGAAATGCATATTTCAGGGATGATGGTAGTGGTTTGAGTTCAGGCTTAGGAGGCTTATCCTCCTCCTGAGGAATTTTCGAAAATTCCTTTGCCTCCTCTAGCTCTTCCTGATCAGTTTGAGCATCTTTGAAGATGTCCTCAAGCTCTGATTCTAGGCCTTCAGCCATATTGATCTCTTCTACCAGAGAGTCAATAATGTCAGCGTCCATACAGTCCTCTGGTGTGTCTGGATGCTGCATAGCTTTTACAGCATTCAACTTGAACTCATCCTCATTGACTCTCAGGGTTACTTCCCCTTTTTGTACATCAATGAGAGTTCGTCCAGTTGCTAGGAAGGGTCTTCCTAGAATGAGAGTTGCACTCTTGTGCTCCTCCATTTCCAGCACCACAAAGTCAGTTGGAAAGGCAAATGGCCCAACCTTTACAATCATGTCCTCTATTATGCCTGATGGGTGTTTAATGGAGCCATCAGCAAGTTGGAGGCATATCCTGGTTGGTTTGACTTCTCCAATCAACCCAAGCTTTCTGATAGTGGATGCAGGTATTAGATTGATGCTTGCTCCAAGATCACATAAAGCTGTCTTGGTGCAAGTGCCTTCTAATGTGCATGGTATCAGAAAGCTTCCAGGATCTTGAAGCTTTTCTGGTAAGCTTTTTAGAATGACTGCACTGCATTCTTCAGTGAAAAACACTTTTTCAGTTTCTCTCCAATCCTTCTTATGACTTAAGATTTCCTTCATGAACTTAGCATAAGAAGGTATTTGCTCAAGTGCCTCTGCAAAAGGAATCTTTATTTCAAGAGTCCTTAAATAATCTGCAAAGCGGGCAAATTGCTTATCCTGTTCCGCCTTGCGGAGTTTCTGAGGATAAGGCATCTTGGCTTGATATTCTTCAACCTTAGATGCTGCAGGTTTATTCCTTACAGAAGTGGTTGAAGAAGCCTTGTTAGAGGGATTACTGTCAGCACTCTCAGGTGTCTGATTTTCCTTTGGCGTTTGGACGCCAGGAATGGGTGGAAAATGGGCGTTTAACGCCAACTTTTCCCCCTTTTCTGGCGTTTGAACGCCAGAACTGGGCAAGGAATGGGCGTTTAACGCCAGCTTTCCTTCCCTTTCTGGCGTTTGAACGCCAATATTCCTCTCTGGGCTCTTACTGTCCTCAGAGGGATTTTGAACAGTGGGTTGGTTGTCCTCTGTCAATTGTTCCTTGTTTGGCTTTTTGCTCTTTTGAGCAGTGTTATTCAAGGTCTTCCCACTCCTCAATTGAACTGCTTGACACTCCTCTGTTATCTGTTTAGATATTTGCTGTTTTGCTTGATTCAACTGTAGTTCTATGCTCTTATTAGCAACTTTAGTTTCATGGAGCATCTCTTTAAATTCTGCTAACTGTTCTGTCATCAGGAGTAATTGTTGATTAAGCTCATTCATCTGTTCTTGAGGGTTAGGATCAGTGACTACTGTCATGACTTCCTCTTCTGGAGAGAACTCATTGCTAGAGTACAGATATTGGTTTCTAGCAACAGTGTCTATAAGCTCTTGAGCTTCTTCAATTGTCTTCCTCATGTGTATAGATCCACCAGCTGAGTGGTCTAAAGACATCTGAGCTTTCTCTGTAAGTCCATAGTAGAAAATGTCTAACTGTACCCACTCTGAAAACATTTCAGAGGGACATTTTCTTAGCATACCTCTATACCTCTCCCAGGCATTATAAAGGGATTCATTATCCTCTTGTTTAAAGCCTTGGATGTCCAGCCTTAGCTGTGTCATCCTTTTTGGAGGGTAAAAATGATTCAGGAATTTGTCTGATAACTGTTTCCATGTCTTTATGCTTGCTGTAGGTTGGTTATTTAACCACCTTTTAGCTTGATCTTTTACAGCAAATGGAAACAGTAATAGTCTGTAGACATCCTGATCTACCTCTTTATCATGTACTGTGTTAGCAATTTGTAAGAACTGTGCCAGAAACTCAGTAGGCTCTTCCTGTGGAAGACCGGAATACTGGCAATTTTGCTGCACTATGATAATGAGTTGAGGGTTTAGCTCAAAGCTGCTTGCTTTGATGGGAGGTATACAGATGCTACTCCCATATGCAGCTGTAATGGGGTTAGCATAAGACCCCAGAGTCCTCTTGGACTGATTAATTCCACTTATGTCCATAATGGACAAAAGGGAAATGAGAATAATTGCAAAGAGATAAATTTTGTTTATTTTTATTTTTTTTTGAAATAACCGAAAAAAAAGTACAATAAAATAAAACAAGAGGAAAATAAAAATAAAATTCGAAAATAAAAAAAAATAAAATAAGATCAAAGCAAATTGAGAACTGAATCAATTAGTGAAAAAAAAGATTTTGAAAACAGCAATTAAGAAGATATGATTGAAAAATTTTTATGAAAAAGATTTGATTCTTAAAAAGAGGAAAGAGAAAAACACAAAAAGACACCAAACTTAAAATTTTAGAAAATCAAACACTAATTTTTTTCGAAAATTTTAAAGGAAAAACACAAAGAGGACACCAAACTTAGAACTTTTATGAATCAAAACGGGACTAGGGACAAGAAAAATTCAAAAGTTAAAAGAAGAAAAACAAAAAGCATGCAATTGACACAAAACTTAGAATATGAAACTAGACTCAACTAAAAGACTCTAAACCAACAAAAATAAAACAGTCCTAATCTAAGCAACAAGATAAGCCGTCAGTTGTCCAAACTCGAACAATCCCCGGCAACGGCGCCAAAAACTTGGTGCACGAAATTGCAATAACACTTTTGCAATCCCGCACAACTAACCAGCAAGTGCACTGGGTCGTCCAAGTAATACCTTGTGTGAGCAAGGGTCGATCCCACGGAGATTGTCGGCTTGAAGCAAGCTATGGTTATCTTGTAAATCTTAGTCAGGAGATCAGAAATTATCAGGATTGATTGTAAAAAGTAAAAGAACATGAAATGGTTACTTGTTTTGCAGTAATGGAGAATAGGTTGGGGTTTTGGAGATGCTCCATCTTCTGAATCTCTGCTTTCCTACTGTCTTCTTCATCAAACACGCAAGTCTCCTTCCATGGCAAGCTCATGTAGGGTTTCACCGTTGTCAATGGCTACCTCCCATCCTCGCAGTGAAAGCTAATGCACGCACTCTGTCACAGTACTGCCAATCACCGGTTTGGTTCCCTCCCCTACCGGAATAGAATCCCTCTTTTGCGTCTGTCACTAACGCCCAGTAGGTTACAGGTTTGAAGCACGTCACAGTCATTCAATCATTGAATCCTACTCAGAATACCACAGACAAGGTTTAGACCTTCCGGATTCTCTTGAATGCTGCCATCAGGTCCTGCCTATACCACGAAGATTCCGATTAAAGAACCCAAGAGATAACTACTCAATCTAAGATAGAACAGAGGTGGTTGTCAGGCACGTGTTCATAGTTGAGAATGATGATGATTGTCACGGATCATCACATTCATCCGGATTAAGAACAAGTGTTATCTTAGAATCGAAGCAAGCATGATTGAATAAGAAACAGTAGTAATTGCATTAATCCATCAAGACACAGCAGAGCTCCTCACCCCCAACCATGGGGTTTAGAGGCTCATACTGTGGAAAGAAACGTGTATAAAATGTTATGGGGTCATAAGGTACGGATACAATGTCAAAAGATCCTATAAGTAGTAAACTAGTGTCCTAAGGTCTACAGAAATGAGTAAATGACAGAAAAATCCACTTCCGGGCCCACTTGGTGTGTGCTTGGGCTGAGCAATGAAGGAATTTCGTGTAGAGACCTTTTCTGGAGTTAAACGCCAGCTTTCATGCCAGTTTGGGCGTTTAACTCCAAATTTTATGCCAGTTCCGGCGTTTAACGCTGGAATTTCTGTAGGTGACTTTGAGCGCCGGTTTGGGCCATCAAATCTTGGGCAAAGTATGAACTATTATATATTGCTGGAAAGCCCAGGATGTCTACTTTCCAATGCCATTGAGAGCGCGCCAATTGGGCTTCTGTAGCTCCAGAAAATCCACTTCGAGTGCAGGGAGGTCAGAATCCAACAGCATCTGCAGTCCTTTTCAGTCTCAGGATCAGATTTTTGCTCAGAATCCTCAATTTCAGTCAGAAAATACCTGAAATCACAGAAAAACACACAAACTCATAGTAAAGTCCAGAAAAGTGAATTTTAATTAAAAACTAATAAAAATATTCTAAAAACTAACTCAAAAATACTAAAAACATACTAAAAACAATGCCAAAAAGCATACAAATTATCCGCTCATCAAAAGGCCAGAAGTCAGCCTCTATCTAACTTATATATTGATTGATTGATAAAGGTTCCTGTCATCGAAGCAGCTAATGGTAACACCAAGGGTTTGTAGAATGGAATCAGAGAGTGCTCTCAAAAGAGGAATAAGATTGGCTCTGAGGATCCCGATCTTGAATTCTCACTTCCTTTCCTCGTTGGCGCTCCCAAAATGGTACAATTCAATTTCTTTTCCCTGAAGTCTATAGATTTTGCTATGAACACAAGGGGGATTAAAATCTAGTTCTATGTATTGGTTCAAGTTGAATGCCTTGTTTACGATCATTTAGTATGCCCAGGGGAGGAGCTATCTTGTTCTATTCGTGGATATGGAAAAATCTACCATATTAATTGTGTAAAAGAAGCTATGGAGCTCTCAAATAAAAAAAATCAAGTGCTCACGACATGTAAGTATTTGGTGAATCGCATTGTACAATTAGCATTCATATCTACTTAGGTGATGAATAGATTCAATTAGGATGCCCACAGGTATGTGTGTGGATGCTATATCCTCATAATTGGCATTATAATCACATCTCAGTGATAGAGGGGATTTAGGGCATAGCTATAGTTTGTGATATTAACTTTAGTGTTGTGCCCACTGCATATTGATTATTTATGCTGCAATAGATTTTTTCATTAGATACATGGCATATTCAGATTTAATTCTTTGCCGTGTTAGGGGATATCTGTAAGTCCCAGAATTTTTTAAAATTTTATTATAAATTAATTTCAAGTTTAATTATTTATTTATAACTTTAATTTCAGAAATTTTTTTATTAAAGATAATTAAAGTAAGTTTTGATTAATTGAATTTGAAATAAATTAAGATTCTTATTCAATTTTATAATTATTGAAGTATTTTCTATATTTAAATTATAAAGTTTAGTAATTGTAAAATAATAAGAATTTTATATGATTTGGTTTAAATAATTGAGATTTCGGAATTTAATACTTTCAATTTTTATAGACAAAAAAATTAATTATATTATCTCTAATTTTAAATTAAAATACTTAATTGGAAGTCAATTAACAAATTGATAATTAAATAATATTTTAAAAATAATCTTAAAGGATTAAATTAGATTTTCAATTAATATTCTATACTGATAATTTTATTAAAATTACCTAAACTATTCTAATCCTAACCCTCTACCCCACCGACTTCCCTTCCCCAAACCTAGACCCAAGTGCTTCAGACAACAAAGGAAGAAAACGTTGAGAGGGAGAGGGATAAACGGAGTCAGAAAAGAGAAGAGAGGAGAGCGGGATGGCCAGCGTCAGTAGGCCTTGCCGTCGTCGCCGAGTTGCTCGCCGCCATCGTTGCTGGCGCTGACATGGAGGAGGGAGCCAAAGGAGAAGAAGAACGACGCTATTACGCCGTTCCTCGCTGTAGATGAAGCTCGCCACCACAGCTGCTACTGTTTGCGCCGTCATCGTCGCCGAAGGGAGCCAGCTTCGCTGTCGTCCATGGGTGAGGTAGAGGAGAGAGTCCGCGGGGAGAGAGAGAGGTTGTTCGCGTTTTGCCACCGCAGCTGGAAGGATGGCCGCCCTTGCCGATCTGCCCGCCGCCGTTTATGCTTGCTGCTACGTCACCGGAGCTCTACGCCGCCGCCGCCGCCGCCGCTGCCACCAAAAACTACCACTGAAGCCTAGGTCTGCTTGGTAAGCTCTAATCTTGCATCAGATCTTCTTTTCTGTTAAGTTGGTTCTACAGTAAGTTGTTGTTGCGGTTGTCTGCGTCAGGTTATACTGTCATTGCGAGTTTCTCTGTTGTACGCCGCCGTCGGAGCCACCATTCCACTGCTGCCGCCTTTGTTCTGAGCCGTTGTTACAGCAAGTGTTGTTGTCGTTGCGGCTACTCGGTTTAGTCGTTCCTCTTTAGTACGGTAAGCTATTCCTTGTTTCAGTTTTGAACTCTTTTAGTCGTTGTTCTGTTGTTTATTGTTAAGATTCTTGTGACGTTAATATTTTAGGATTTAGTCTTTGGGGCCACATGTTGCGATTAAGATTGCTTCTTTTGTGGCAGAAGTGAGTGGAGCTGAGGTCGCGGTTGTCATTGTTTTCGGGCCAAGGAAAAAGGTTTATGTGTTTCGACCTGTCGAGGTAGGGGTTCTCTTAAAATTTATTTTATATTACCGAACGGTTATAAATAGATAATGAAGTGAAAAATATATTTTTGTGATTTTATTTTCCTTATGGATGTGGTTGTTTGTTGGACTGAGTTACTGATTGTTTGAGTGGTGTCCGATTATTGATGAGAAATTGGTCTGTAGAGTATTTAGTTGAATAGTATGAAAAGTGGTTTTTTTCATGGTTTTGTAGTTAATTTAATAATGTGAATGAATCGGTTTTGGAAATGATTTGAGATATGAAAAATGAATTGAATTTGGAAGCAGTTTGATTTTGAGTTAGTTTGATTTTATAAATGATTTAATATTGGAGCTGGTTTGACTTTGAAAAAGATTTATTATTGGAACTAGTTCTATTTGAAAATAATTTGTTCTTAGAATTGGTTGAATTTTCGAAAATGATTGAGATATGGAAATGATTGAGAATGGTTGAGGAATGTTTGAATGGGACCCAAAAAGGGTGGCAGTGCCCGAGTTTTAGAGGAAATGCTGCCGAAATTTTATAAAAATTGAAAGTTTTGTTTGAAATAATTATATAAAAAGATTTGGTTTTAAAGATTATAAGTTTTAAATTTGATTTATTTAGAAAATAATGAATTATGTTTTGAGTTGGGGTTGTTGATGAACGGAATGGGAGGATGGATAATAATGATTGAACTTGAATGAAGGATTGTGAGAGTTGATTTTAAAGTATGATTTTTGAATGAATTTGGAAATGAGATATGAACAGATGAATGATGATAATATTGAGAATGATGTAAATATTGATGAATTATGATAGAAATATTCATATGGCTTATTTATTTGAATTATCTGAGACACGAGTTTTCCTAGGTAGACGTAGTGGCTTGCTGATGCGTGAGCATCTTTCCTATCTTTTCCTAGTAAATTTGCATTTAATTTGTTGAGTTTAATCAATAATTAATTATCTTTTAGCCACTATAGATGCTACTTTGAGTCTTGTGCAATTCTGTTTATTTTAGATAGCATTCGGCTGGATTTGATAGAGTTTCTGCAGAAGAAGAGATGAAGGCGAATGATGCTGTCAACCCTGACCTCTCTGCACTCAAACCTGAATAACTCGAGCTACAGAGGTCCAATGGATGTGATCCTAGTGGCGTTGGAAAGCTAACTTTCAAAGCTTTCCAACGATATATAATAGTCCACACTTCTCTCCCACCAATTTGGCCAAGAATGAAGGAGATGACCAACGAGGAGTGACGCGTGTGCGTACCTAACGCGTGCACGTGATTTGGAAAGTTGCACAGCGATGCGTGCGCATACCTGACGCGTACGCGTGACACGCGAAGAAGACCATCGACGCATACGCGTGACTGACGCGTACACTGACATGCGCCATGTGCAGAAAAAAAACGCTGATTGCTATAATTAATTCTGAATTAAATTTAAATTTTATTTTAAAATAGGAAAAGATATTATTTTAGTTTTAGAAATTAGATTTTAAATTAATTATGATTAGATATAAAAGAGAAAAGAAACATCTCTTCAGGGGGAATTCGATTCCATTTTTTTAATGCAAATTACAGTTTACCTGAATCCTAGTTTTTCTCTCTGAACCATGAGCAATTAAACCTCCACTGTTAAGGTTAGGAGCTCTGTCTAATTGTATGGATTGATTCTATTATTTTTCTATTTTAATTCATGTACTGATTTATAATTTAAGAATTGTTTTCGTTCTTTATCTTATGAATTTGGGTGGAATGGAAGCATGATCCTCTTTCTAATTGAGTTCTTGTATAACTTGGAAAAGCTCTTTACTTGAACAACAGCTTGAAAACAATTTCTCCTAAATTCTAATTATCTGGATTTAACGGGATACGTGACATATAATCCTCTTATATTTGGATAATTAGGATTTCTGGGGCATATAAACTAGAATTAAATTTCACCCTCGAATTGGAATTAATTGACCAAGGAATTGGCAGTTGATGAGTATTAGAGGAGACTAGAAAGGTCTAAGGAATTAGGGTTTAGTCACATATAATTTGCCATGAATTAAATCTTGCATGATTAAAATAAATTAATAAGAAAAGTCAATCCGAAAAATAGATAACTCTGAAGCCTTAACTGCCTTTCCCATATTGTTGTCCCAACTTATTTATTACCTGCCTTCTGATATTCTGAAGTTCCTGTTTAATGCTTTTTGAACACTCAACACCATTTTCTGCTTGTCTAACTAAGTAAATTAATCAACCATTGTTGTTTAGTCCATCAATCCTCGTGGGATCGACCCTCACTCACCTGAGGTATTAATTAGTACGACCCGGTGCACTTGTCGGTTAGTTTGTGGGTTATAAATTCCGGACCACTTGCCACCACTTGTTCCAAGTTGAGACTCGATACTCTGTTGACCCTATGACATAAGGGTGATCGGGCACTTATAAATTTCCGGAAATGGTCCCCCATTGAGCGATTTGATATATATATATGAGAAAAAGCTATGCATAGACTCATGGGGATGCGCGTCATGGGATAGTCCAAGGATTTAGCAAACCGGACTTGCCGGGTTGGCTGTATAACCGACATATGAGCTCATTAGCCATAAGACAGGCATGCATCATATGCATTTGTATACTTTCTTGGGTTTGAATTTATTTTGGTTTGCCTAATTGTTAAATTGTTATTAACTACTACCTAAACTATTTGCTGTAACTGCTACCTAAACCTGTGCTTTTCTTGTCTGTTTTACCTGTGTTTGTCCTGGTGTGCTACTTTTGAGAATGAGCTTTAATGCTGAACTGATGATTGTGTTGATTGATTGGGTGGTTGGTTTCTGATTAAGATTTTCTTATAAGAAAAGAAAGGTTTTGGATTTCTGGATATTTAAATATTGATTTTCGAAAAAGGTTTTTGGATGACAAGTTATTGGTTTTTAAAAGATTCAAAGGACGAAAAATAACCACTGAGCTTAAAAATAGATTTCTCTTTAAATATCTTATTATGACAATTCTGAAACTCTGTGGTGAGACCGTGTGGTTAGGTTCTCATCCCCTACAGCTTTATCTTTTCAGGAGACAGATGAAAATGCTCACGAAGGGTTGTATTGCGTTTCACTTAGTCGATAATGCTGTTTAGTTTTTATTTATTTACCCCTCGCCATCAATATTATATTATGTAAGAGGGATATGAGTTGTATGATTTGTATGTATATAATATGTATAAGTTACTTGAGTAAGAAGTTTTGTACATGTATATGCTTGTTTTGTTTTATTTAAAAAAGTATTCTTTTTTCGCTTTTCAAAAAGAACAGTGATACGATTTCAAGTCAAAGGCTCCTATTTTATTAGTAAGTATATGAAGTCGTCGTAATACTTCTTTCTATCAGAGTAGCGCAGCTGGAAGCGTGACATTCTGATAGTGGGGGTGTTACATTATGGTATCCGAGCGATCCTTCCTGTAGAGCCTGAGGAATGGGCAGATTATGCTTCAATTGCATACTCTGAGCGTTTGTCATGTAGTAGGTCTTGTTCGGACAACGAGAATTAGAGCTTTATGCACATGACGGTCTATTGATTAATGCCATTAGTCTTTCATTGCATAATTCTTGGTATTAAGTTTGGCCGGCTTAATACTAGTGAATTATGTATATGGAAGCACCAATGTGTTATGATAGATAATATGCGAGTCATAGATAACGCGAGTCACGTGTTTTGGGAGCGTTAGCAAATTAATGCTTAAAGTTAGTTGACATATGATCCTTATCTGTGTTAGGTGTTATCTTTACCTTTATCAATTGCATTAGAAATCCTTGATTCAATGCCTTTCTTGGGATACGCTTTGATTCTCTGTCAAATTGTATTCCTGATTATCCCCTGGATTTTTGATGTTATGATTCTCAATTTTGCGTTCTCTTATATGAAATTTGTACTCTAATTTAATTGGAACTTGCTTCGATCAATATATTATCTTTCTTCTTCTTGTTCTTCGCAAAATTTTCTAATTTAGATTCTCTCCTTAAGTTATGATTTGATATCTTGGCTCTATGCTTTGCATCACAGCTTTAGGTTCTACATTCTTCTACTTAAACGATGTAATTTATTGATGAAATCTGAATTTGTTTTGCTGTAATACATCCTATCTTGTAAAGTCCTCTTGTAATTCTTGTTTTGGATCTTCAACGTAATTCTGGTTTGATTCTCCTCTTACCTGAATATTTTTCAAGATTCTTGAAAGAATATTTTTGCTCATAGCTCAATTAAGTTTATTTTATAAATTTTGCATATTTTATTTTAATTTGAGTTGTTTTAATACAAAATCTTATTTAAACATTTCGTGTTTCTTTTGACAAAGTTAATTCGTTCCTTTTTGAGATTATCCATTCTTTGTTAACGCTACCAATGACTTCTAGTATTCTTTTCGACTCAGCTCAAATCCGGTTTAAATAAATGCACCATTCTTCCTCTTGATTGTTCCTACCAAAGTTCTTAGATTCAAGTTCCTTCTTAGGATTACAATTTGATTTTCTACCAAGGTTTTCATTGAAATATTTTATCCTTAACCTAACTAATGTTCATTCCACAAATCTTGCATAATCTAGCTCGATTTGAATTTGTTTTAACAAGATGCAATATTTATGTTTTTATTGACTCTCTTGAATTTTGTAAACAATTATCCTATTCTCCTCTATGGTTTCTATTGAAGATCTTTGAAATCAAAATTCTTTCCTATTTGTGTTTTGATTTTTCTATCCGGCACACTTTATGACTTTTGACCATTCTTGTTTGTTGGTGACTCAAACTATTCCTTCAAATACTTGTGAACTTTGTGCTTCTTTGATTTAGTTTCAGCTTATTTCGATCTAATTTGCTACTACCCTTTTCTTGTACTTTTTAGAGTTCCTAGATTAAATATTTCTTGTTATGATGCGAAATGACTCTTTTCGAAACGTTTTTTTGTGCCTGTACATCGTTGCTTAGTTGCAATCTTACACCTCATTCCGAACTCATGAGAAACATATTTTTGTCGCTTATTCTTCTCTTTCTGCGAATTGTATCTCTTTGAACGAACTTGTACTTATCTTAGTGTCACACATGGTCCTTAGAATTAAAAACTAATGTATTAGATCTTTAGGGAATGACTGGTAGATGAGGAGGTGAATCTTGAAAGTCTAAGATGTTGCAAGTTAGGACGTTTGAGTTTGGCAAAGAAATGTCGTTAAGAGGAGGTTTAAGTTTTCAGTAGCTCGATGCATACATGATAATTCGTAATAAGTTAGCTAAGTGACCGGAGCAACATGAGATAGTGATATTGTATTGACGTGTTTAAGTGCGTTTTAGATTATTAAAGTTTTTGAAATAATTAGATCGATTGATTAGAAGCCGTTTGACGACAAGTGAGTTTAAAACCTCGAGTGAGTTAGCTGGAAGCCAAAGTTAATGGTTGAGCATGGATAAAGATGAGAATTCAAAAGGAATGGAAGTTGAGAAGTTTTTCATATAAGATAAAGTGTGTTTACGAAAATTTTTACCTCGGATTTTCCTTTTCTAGGTAGAGTTTGACTTCTATCTTTTGTATAACTTTCATACACGTTTAATTGAATAAGAACTTTGAGAAATTTTTTAAACCTTTAATTTTCTTCCCAGTTTTACGCATACTTTTGGTCAAGCTGTGGACCTAACTACCTTTTTAAATATTTGAGAGAATAATTTGCTCTTAGCCAACCTAGTGTTCATTTATTTTAAAACTCTACATAATCCATTTCAACATAAAATTGTATTAGAGTAATGCCACATTTACATGTTTATTATTATTTTACAAAATGTTTGTTGCACACCTTTTCTTTGAGAATGTGAAATGGTTTTTGAAAAAGTTTCCATTCTTTATGAGCAATTCATTCAAAAGTATTCTTAATTCTACTAGAGTCTTATGAGCTTTGTCTTTGGTCTTAGGCATTCTTTTTCAGTAAACCTCATATTCTTTGACTCGACTTGATTTTGTTTCAAACTACTGCACTACTTTTCCTTTTGTTATTCCTATCAGGTTTTGTTGATTCGGGAATCATTCTTGAGATTGCCAAATTATTTTTCTTTCTGAGACTCTTCATTCCTTGTGTATCCCTAATTACTTGTGATCTCAACAATCCTTTCAAGCTCTTGCGGATTTTCTCCTTGTCGCTTATCCTTTTCCAAGGTCTTGTATTCTTTTGAATAAACTTGAGGATTGTCTTAGAGTCACATATGACCTTTAGACGTAGCAAACGAAACTTTAAAAATGTTGTTCGTGAATGTGAAAGGTGGGTCGGTAAGTGTGCAACGTTATGAGGAGTGTAATAGTTTGTTCCTTGTAAAAGTTTGCGGATGTTAGGCTTGTGACGGGTTATAGGATTGTGAAGTGATTGATGGAATTGGAGAGTTGAAGTTTTGAAGTGGGTATGAGACTCGTGAGCAAATGTTTTATCCGTTGTTTTAATACCAGCCTGCTTTATAGTCTTTTGCCACGTTAACTACCACTTTTCTTTGTGAATGCCTATCTTAACTTGCACCCTATCTTATTTTTTTCAAGTTTTTGTAAAATCTTGAAACCATATAACTTTTTTACATCGATCCAATATTGTATTTTCTGCCTTACACCATACTTTACCTTTATATTTAAATCTTATGAGTATTCGGTATTTGAATATTTATATATATAAGCCAAGATTTCTTACCTTTCTAAAAAGTATTCAAAAAGTAGAGTGCTAAATTTATGTATTATCTTATCTAGTACTTCAATTTTCATGGACGAAAATTTTTATAAGGTGGGTGGAATATAAGTCCCAGAATTTTTGAAAATTTTATTATAAATTAATTTCAAGTTTAATTATTTATTTATAGCCTTAATTTCAGAAATTTCTTTATTAAAGATAATTAAAGTAAGTTTTGATTAATTGAGTTTGAAATAAATTAATATTCTTATTCAATTTTATAATTATTGAAGTATTTTCTATATTTAAATTATAAAGTTTAGTAATTGTAAAATAATAAGAATTTTATATGATTTGGTTTAAATAATTGAGATTTCAGAATTTAATACTTTCAATTTTTATAGGCAAAGAAAATTAATTATATTATCTCTAATTTTAAATTAAAATACTTGATTGGAAGTTAATTAACAAATTGATAATTAAATAATATTTTAAAAATAATCTTAAAGGATTAAATTAGATTTTTAATTAATACTCTATACCCCTAATTTTATTAAAATTACCTAAACTATCATAATCCTAATCCTCTACCCCACCGCCTTCCCTTCCCCAAACCTAGACCCAAGTGCTTCAGAAAATAAAGAAAGAAAACGTTGAGGGAGAGAGGGATAAATGGAGTCAGAGAAAAGAAGAGAGGAGAGGGGGACGGCCAGTATCGGTGGGCCTCGCCGTCGTCGCCAAGTTGCTCACCGCCATCGTTGCTGGCACTGACGTGGAGGAGGGAGCCAGAGGAGAAGAAGAATAACGCTATCATGCCGTTCCTCGCTGCAAATAAAGCTCGCCACTGCAGCTGCTATTGTTCGCGCCGTCGTCGCTGTCGAAGGGAGCCAGCGTCGCCGTCGTCCATGGGTGAGGCAGAGGAGTGTCCGCGGGGAAAGAGAGAGGTTGTTCGCGTTCTGTCGCCGTTGCTGGAAGGATGGCCGCCCTCGCCAATCTGCTCGCCGCTGTTTATGCTTGCTGCTGCGTCGCCAGAGCTCCATGCCACCACCGCTGCCACTGAAGCCTAGGTCTGCTTGGTAAGCTCTAATCTTGCCTCAGATCTTCTTTTCTGTTAAGTTGGTTCTACCGTAAGTTGTTGCTGAGATTGTCTGCGTCAAGTTATAAAATCACCGCGAGTTTCTCTGTTGTACGCCACCATCGGAGCCACCATCCCGCTGCTGCCGCCTTTGCTCTGAGCCATTGTTACAGTGAGTGTTGTTGTTGTTACGGCTTCTCGGTTTAGTCGTTCCTCTTTAATACGGTAAGCTATTCTTTGTTTTAGTTTTGAACTCTTTTAGTCGTTGTTCTGTTTTATGTTTTTAAGATTCTTACGACGTTAATGTCTTAGGATTAAGTCTTCGGGGCTACATGTTGCAATTAAGGTTGCTTCTGTTGTGGGGAAAGTGAGTGGAGCTGAGGTTGTGGTTGTCGTTGTTTTCGGACGGAGCAAAAAGGTTTATGTGTTTCGACTTGTTGAGGTAGGGGTTCACTTAAAAATTATTTTATATTACAGAATTGTTATAAATAGATAATGAAGTGAAAAATATATTTCTGTGATTTTATTTGGCTTATGGATGTGGTTGTTTGTTGGACTGAGTTACTGATTATTTGAGTGGTGTGCGGTGATTGATGAGAAATTGGTTTGTAGAGTATTTAGTTGAATAGTATGAAAAGTGGTTTTTTTCGTGGTTTTGGAGTTAATTTAATAATGTGAATGAATCGGCTTTGGAAATAATTTAAGATATGAAAAATGAATTGAATTTCGAAGCGGTTTGATTTTGAGTTGGTTTAATTTTATAAATGATTGAACATTGGTGCTGGTTTGACTTTGAAAAAGATTTATTATTGGAACTGGTTCTATTTGAAAATAATTTGTTATTAGAATTGGTTGAATTTTTGAAAATGATTTAGATCTGGAAATGATTGAGAATGGTTGAGGAATGTTTGGATGGGACCAAAAAGGGTGGCAGTGTCCGAGTTTTAGAGGAAATGATGCCGAAAAATTGAAAGTTTTGCTTGAAATAATTATATAAAAAGATTTGGTTTTAAATATTATAAGTTTTAAATTTGATTTATTTAGAAAAGAATGAATTATGTTTTGAGTTGTGGTTGTTGATGAACGGAATGGGAGGATGGATGATGATGATGATTGAACTTGAATGAAGGATGATGAGAATTGATTTTAAAGTATGATTTTTGAATGAATTTGAAAATGAGATATGAACTGATGAATGATGATAATATTGAGAATGATGTGGATATTGGTGAATTATTATTGAAATATTCATATGGCTTATTTATTTGAATTATCTGAGATACGAGTTTTCCTGGGTAGACGCAGTGGCTTGCCACCACTTGTTCCAGGTTGAGACTCGATACTCCGTTGACCTTACGATGTAAGGGTGACCGGGCATTTATAAATTCCCGGGAATGGTACCCCCATTGAGCGAAGCTATGCATAGACTCATGAGGATGTGCGTCGGGAGATAGTCCAAGGGTTTAGCAAACCGGACTTGTCGGGTTGGCTGTATAACCGACAGATGAGCTTATTAGCCATAGAACAGGCATGCATCATATGCATTTGTATGCTTTGCTTGGGTTTGAATTTTTTTAGTTTGCCTAATTGTTAAACTGTTATTAACTGCTACCCAAACTATTTGCTGTAACTGCCACCTAAACCTGTGCTTTCCTTGTCTGTTTTGCCTGTGTTTGTCCTGGTGTGTTACTTTTGAAAATGAGCTTTGGTGCTGAACTGATGATTGTGTTGATTGATTGCGTGATTGGTTTCTGATTAAGATTTTCTTATAAGAAAAGAAAGGTTTTGGATTTTTGGATATTTAAATATTGATTTTCGAAAAGGATTTTTGGATAACTAGTTGTTGGTTTTTAAAAGATTCAAAGGTCGAAAAATAACCACTAAGCTTAAAAATAGATTTCTCTTTAAATATCTTATTATGACAATTCTGAAACTGTGGTGAGACTGTGTGGTTAGGCTCTCATCCCTACAGCTTTATCTTTTTTAGGAGACAAATGAAAAAGCTCACGAAGAGTTTTATTGCATTTCGCTTAGTCGATAATGCTGTTTAGTTTTTATTTATTTACCCGTCGCCATCAATATTATATTATGTAAGAGGGATAGGAGTTGTATGATTTGTATGTATATAATATGTATAAGTTACTTGAGTAAGAAGTTTTGTACATGTATATGCTTGTTTTGTTTTATTTAAAAAGTATTCTTTTTCTGCTTTTCAAAACGAACAGTGATATGATTTCAAGTCAAAGACTCCTATTTTATTAGTAAGTATATGAAGTCGTCATAATACTTCTTTATATCAGAGTAACACAGCCAAAAGTGTGACATTCTGATAGTGAGAGTGTTACAATATCTTTTCTTTATGTTAATCTTTTGTGTTTTTTGTTCTTTTCCCTTTTATCATTTTCCTCTCTACAACTTAAATCACAATCACAAGGATATGTTTTCTAGTTTATTATACAAATCTAGTATTCCTTTTGTTCAAATATATAATATTTTAGTTTTCTTCTACATTTCTAATAATGTCTTGTTTAAATAATTTTTTTAAATAGTAAATGATCAGTAGCGTAATAATACAATTCTAACATCTAGATTAATTTTTTTAAAAATAATATTGATAAGTTTGTGGAGGTTTGAAACCCTACATGATAGCCTTTTTTTAATGGAAAATTTCTTTGATGGAGAGTTTTAAACCGCCACAAACGTTAACCAAAAACTCACAAAACGCCATCATGGAACCCCACAAAAGGGATAGAAAATCGCCACTAAATGACATTGTGGGGGTTGTGAAAAACCGCCACAAAAGAGCTCGTGGCACCTCAAATTTTGAGGGTTCTTAAAACTGCCACAATCTTTTTTGTGGGGATTTAAAACTGCCACAAAAAAATGCCACAAATAAATAAAAATTTTGTAGTGGCACTTTGTACATAAATAATTTCGTTAACAAAATATTATTCTTATATGAATAATATGTTCATACAACAACATTAATATTAATTAGTAATATCCTAAATATTCGATCATGTAATTTAAAAAAATTAATTATTCATCTTCGAATATTTTATACTAAAACTAATGGCCTTATAGTTAATTTAAATCCAACGATCCTAATTAATTAAAGCAAAAAAAATCTAATCTAACATATCAATATATGTTTTACCGCGTACTCTAACTACTTATATCTAATTATCCTTACATGTTGAATAAAATAATGTAAATCAATATAATATGACTTGTCATTATTCTCATATATCATCTACTAAATAACTCAAGGTACCATAACATGTTAACTAACTTAATAAAGTCTAAATATGTAAACTAATTAATTACTCAAAATAAAAGAGAAAAAAACTAACCTCGAAATCCAATGCTTTTACTATATACCACATTGCATTCAGTACAAGAGATGCGCTAAATACTGTCGGAGTTATTATTAGATTTAGCGTTGCATATTAGCGTCAGCTTTATTGATAGATTTATGGACGGTTTTCATGTGGAATTTGTCAAGTCAAATCATTACCTGCGAATTTCCATTTCCGACGATAAATTTGCCAATAATAATTAGAGGAAAAATAAAAAAATATGCATGATATATAGAGTGAGATTTGCCGGCATTTTGGTGACTCGCAATGCGTTACCGTCGAATTTATCCGCTGATAAACCCGATGGTAACGAGCCCTAAAATTCGAAACGCGAACCCTCTTTTCCTTCATTTTAAAATCTGCTCTCTCTCTCTCTCTAACTCTCTCCTCTCTCCTGCCGCTTCTCAGTCCCGCCACCACTGGCACCTCCTGCTGACGCCTCCTCTCCTTACACTATCCCTTCTCCCCAATGACAAATTTGCTCAAGTCGTGTCTCTGCTCTGTGAAAAATCTGCACCGCTTCTGCTCTGCGAGGAATTTGCATCGTTGTCGGCCACCTCTTCCATTGCAAGTAAGTTGGCCGTTTCTAGCATTAGATTTTTTAAATTAATGTTTGAATGTTGCTGTGAAATTATTTTTATTATATGTTTTAATTTCAAATTGATGAAATTTTTGTGAAATTGAGATTTAAAGTTTAAATTATGTTATTATGAAATTGGGTTTAAGGTTTAAAATTGATTACTGTGAAATTAGATTTAGGGTTTGGATTTTGTTACGAAATTATTTTTAATATATGTTTTAATTTTAAATTGATGAAATTTCTGTGAAATTGGAATTTATAGTTTAAATTATGTTACTATGAAATTGAATTTTAGGGTTTGGAATTGATTATTGTGAATTGGATTTAGGGTTTAGATTTTGCTGTGAAATTATTTTTATTATATATTTTAATTTCAAATTGATAAAATTTCTATAAAATTAAAATTTAGAGTTTAAATTATATTACTATGAAATTAGGTTTAGGGTTTGGAATTGATTACTGTGAAATTGAGTTTTGGATTTGGATTTTGCTGTGAAATTATTTTTAATATATGTTTTAATTTTAAATTGATAAACTTTCTGTGAAATTGGGATTTAGAGTTTAAATTATGTTACTGTGAAATTGGATTTAGGGTTTGGAATTGATTATCGTGAAATTGGGCGTATGATTTGGATTTTACTGTGAAATTATTTTTAATATATGTTTTAATTTCAAATTGATGAAATTTCTATGAAATTGGGATTTAGAGTTTAAATTATGTTATTGTGAAATAGGGTTTAGGGTTTGGATTTTGTTACTTTAGAATTTTGTTACTTTATTAGCGGTCTTGTGTCCTAATTTTCATTCATCGTGTTGATGATTAAAATGATTTTTGTATAATTAGTACATACTTTGTTCTTATTTTTGCTGATAACATTGTTTCTACAATCTAGTTAAAATTTAACACTACTTTCATATAGATTTGGTCATTATATGCTAATTTAGAATTAATTTAATTTAGGATTTAATATGTTCTGCATGAATTGTTGTGAATTTATTTGAGCCTTGACTGCGCTGTTGATTGAGGTTAATTGGATTTGTGAAAACTGTAAAGGTAGATATATGTCTAATTTTAGGGGAAGTTATGTCAAAATATTTTTAGAATAATATAAATGTTGAACGATTTGTGTTGTATATATCTTGATTAGTGTTTGCTAATATATTCTCTTTGTAGACATGACGATAGGTAGCAGAGGTAGAACGAGTGGATATCGTGGTCGTGGTAGAGAGAGGGTTTCCACTGGATTCCCAGGAACTGGTCAGTCATTGCCCTCTACCCCGACTTCTCCGTCGACTCTTGTAACGCCACAGGCAGGTCCAGTGGACTAGCAATTCATCATAGTCCCGAACCCGAACTATGTGTCTCCTTTTGCTACTCCCCCTATAGCTCCAGCGACATAGTCTGTCGTGGGTAATTCCTCTATTGCATCCCAATCAGATTCCCCTCCACCACCGCTGATGGTACGGATGAAGATTTGGCCTAATAGCATGAAGGGGTGAGTACATATTATTTTAATGTCTTTTATCCGCAATCTATTTTGAATTTGTTAAATTTTATGTGTTTGCTAATCTTAAGTTTTTCATTGATAGGTTTGTACCAAAAAATAATGCATGTACATAGAAAATCTCCAATGTGATTAAGTCCATGTACAATACCGCATGGCCGAGCTACATGAAGATCTTTGCTGAGACTAGAGATCAATGGTTTTAGAAGTGGACGGTAAGAACCCAATGTTGTTGAATTAAGTATATTTTAACTATTTTTATTTTGACGAACTATTGTTGTTGAATTACTTTGTGCAGGAGAAATTTATCTAGGATAAGCAACATGATATCTTTATCAGGAAGATCTACGACCACTGGGTAACTAAGCAACTTTAACAGATGATGCAGGATGTTCGTCAGGGATGCGACAAACTCACTATTTGGTTCTGTCCAAATTTTAAGAAGGAACTGGACGTCCATTTAGTACTGATAAGGGGTTCAAGGGTCGCCGTCTAATGAACAGAGCTAACAGGGCTTCACCGACGTCGTCGTAGTATACTGGTGGGTCATCAATTTTCATGAAGACGAAGGAGCAGGTTGGTATATAGTTTATTTGCTAATCTTTATTAATTATAATTTAAATTAATTGTTACTTGATTTATTTTATTAATTGGTTTCAATATGTGTATTCTAAGTCGTTGGATTGTGATGAGCGGATAATTTGTACGCTTTTTGGCATTGTTTTTAGTATGTTTTAGTTAGTTTTTAGTATATTTTTATTAGTTTTTAGTTAAAATTCACTTTTCTGGACTTTACTATGAGTTTGTGTGTTTTTCTATGATTTCAGGTATTTTCTGGCAGAAATTGAGGGACCTGAGCAAAAATCTGATTCAGAGACTGAAAAGGACTGCAGATGTTGTTGGATTCTGACCTCCCTGCACTCGAAGTAGATTTTCTGGAGCTACAGAAGCCCAATTGGTGCGCTCTTAATGGCGTTGGAAAGTAGACATCCTGAGCTTTCTAGCAATGTATAATAGTCCATACTTTACCCGAGATTTGATGGCCCAAACTGGCATTCCAAATCAGCTCAAAACTGCCCGGCGTTAAACGCCGGAACTGGCACAAGAATGGGAGTTAAACGCCCAAACTGGCATAAAAGCTGGCGTTTAACTCCAAGAAAAGTCTCTACACATGAAAGCTTCAATGCTCAGCCCAAGCACACACCAAGTGGGCTCGGAAGTGAATTTTTATGTCATTTACTCATTTCTGTAAACCCTAGGCTACTAGTTCTCTACAAATAGGACCTTTCACTATTACATCTTTACATCTTTGGATCATTTTTCGATCTTAGGATCATCTTTGGACGTCTAGTTCTTAGATCATTGGGAGGCTGGCCATTCGGCCATGCCTAGACCTTGTTCTTATGTATTTTTAACGGTGGAGTTTCTACACACCATAGATTAAGGTGTGGAGCTCTGCTGTACCTCGAGTATTAATGCAATTACTATTGTTCTTCTATTCAATTCAGCTTGTTCTTATTCTAAGATATTCATTCGTACCCGAGAACATGATGAATGTGATGATTATGTGACGCTCATCATCATTCTCACTTATGAACGCGTGCCTGACAACTACTCCCGTTCTACAAGCAAACAAGGCTTGAATGTTTATCTCTTGGATTCCTTAAGCAGAATCTTCGTGGTATAAGCTAGAATTGATGGCGGCATTCAATAGAATCCGGAAGGTCTAAACCTTGTCTGTGGTATTCTGAGTAGGATTCATTGATTGAATGACTGTGATGAGCTTCAAACTCCTGAAGGCTGGGCGTTAGTGACAGACGCAAAAGAATCAATGGATTCTATTCCAACCTGATTGAGAACCGACAGATGATTAGCTGTGCCGTGACAGGATGCGTTGAACATTTTCACTGAGAGGACGGGACTGTAGCCACTGACAACGGTGATGCCCAACATACAGCTTGCCATGGAAAGGAGTAAGAAGGATTGGATGAAGACAGTAGGAAAGCAGAGAGACGGAAGGGACTGAGCATCTCCATACACTTATCTGAAATTCTCACCAATGAATTACATAAGTATCTCTATCTTTATTTTGTGCTTTATTCATATATCACTCATAACCATTTGAATCTGTCTGACTGAGATGTACAAGGTGACCATAGCTTGCTTCATACCAACAATCTCCGTGGGATCGACCCTTACTCGCGTAAGGTTTATTACTTGGACGACCCAGTGCACTTGGTGGTTAGTTGTGCGAAGTTGTGATAAAGAGTTGAGATTGCAATTGAGCGTACCATGTTGATGGCGCCATTGATGATCACAATTTCGTGCACCAAGTTTTTGGCACCGTTGCTGGGGAATTAAATGTCCTAACTATAGTTTCGCATTTGTTCCCTGCAATAACAGTGCCAAGTTTTGATCCGGCAACAACACTAAGTTTTTGGCGCTGTTGCCGGGGATTGTTTCGAGTATGGACAACTGACGGTTCATCTTGTTGCTTAGATTAGGTATTTTTCAGAGTTCTTAAGAATGAATTCTAGTGTTTCAAGGTGATGTTATTATCATCACCAAAGCTGATTGATTCTCATCAATTTAGCTCTTGAATGCAATGTCCAGCTGAAGCTTGGCTAGCCATGTCTAATTTCTTTAGACTGAAGCTTTAGACTAACATTGCATGATTCCTGGAATTCTCATTAAGAATTTTGATACTTTTATTTTCTTTTCCACTTAATTCTTGAAAAATCCAAAAAAATTACAAAATCATAAAAACAAAAAATATTCTCATGTTTCTTGTTGAGTCTAGTGTCTCATCTTAAATTTGGTGTCAATTGCATGCTTCTGTTCTTCTTGCATTCATTCATGTGTCTTAAGTGATCTTCAAGATGTTCTTGATGATTTCCTTGCTCTGATCTTTGAATTCTCTTGACTTGAGTGTTTTGTTGTTTCTCATATGCATTCTCATTTGTTAGTGTCAATAGTATACAAACTTCTAAGTTTGATGTCTTGCATGCATTGTTATTTGATTTTAGTTACATTTAAAGATGTGATTATTAAAAATCCAAATTTTTTTTTTATTTATGTCTTTTCAAGTCAATAATACAGAGAATTGAAGATTCAGAACATACAGCAGAGGAATTACACATAAAAAGCTGGGCGTTCAAAACGCCCAGTGAAGAAGGGCAAACTGGCGTTTAAACGCCAGCCAGGGTACCTGGCTAGGCGTTTAACGCCCAAAAGGGTAGTGTTTTGGGCGTTAAACGCCAGAATGTGCACCATTCTGGGCGTTTAACGCCAGGATGGCACAAGAGGGAAGATTCTGTTTTTAATTCAAATTTTTTTTCAAGTTTTCAAAAATTTTTTTCAAAATCAAATCTTTTTCAAATCATATCTTTTCAATCATATCTTTTCAAAATCAATTTTTTTCTTTTTAAAGATACTTGCTAACAATTAATGATTTGATTCAACATTTCAAGTATGTTGCCTTTTCTGTTGAGAAAGGTTTAATGTCTGAATCAAATCATTAATTTCAAAATAGTTTTCAATCACATCTTTTTCAAAATAGTTTTCAATCATATCTTTTTAATTTCTAATTTCAAAATCTTTTTCAAAAATTACTTGATTTCTTTTCCACTCTTGGTTTTCGAAAATCAATTAGTGTTTTTCAAAATGTTTTTAAAATCTTTTACTTAATTTTCAAAAATTTCTTCCCCTCTTCTCACATCCTTCTATTTATGGACTAACACTCCTCCTTAATGCACAATTCGAACTCCATCTTTCTTGATAAGTTCGAATTCTTCTACTTCTTCCTTCTATTTTTCTTTTCCTCTGACACCTCAAGGAATCTCTATACTGAGACTTAGAGGATTCCATATTTTCTTGTTCTCTTCTCTTTCATATGAGCAGGAGCAAAGACAAAAGCATTCTTGTTGAGGCTGATCCTGAACTTGAAAGGACCTTGAAGCGAAAGTTAAGAGAAGCTAAGGCACAACTCTCTATAGAGGATCTAACAGAAATCTTCAAAGAAGAAGAACCCATGGTAGCTGAAAACAACAACAATGCCAACAATGCAAGGAAGGTGCTGGGTGACTTTACTGCACCTACTCCCGACTTTTATGGGAGAAGCATCTCTATCCCTGCCATTGGAGCAAACAACTTTGAGCTTAAGCCTCAATTAGTTTCTCTGATGCAACAGAATTGCAAGTTCCATGGACTTCCATTGGAAGATCCTCATCAGTTTTTAGCTGAGTTCTTGCAAATCTGTGACACTGTCAAGACTAATGGGGTTGACCCTGAAGTCTACAGACTTATGCTATTCCCTTTTGCTGTAAGACACAGAGCTAGGATATGGTTGGACTCACAACCTAAAGAAAGCCTGAACTCTTGGGAAAAGCTAGTCAATGCCTTCTTGGCAAAGTTCTTTCCACCTCAAAAATTAAGTAAGCTTAGAGTGGAAGTCCAAACCTTCAGACAGAAGGAAGGTGAATCCCTCTATGAAGTTTGGGAAAGATACAAACAATTGATCAGAAAGTGTCCCTCTGACATGCTTTCTGAATGGAGCATCATAGGTATCTTCTATGATGGTCTGTCTGAACTGTCCAAGATGTCTTTGGATAGCTCTGCTGGAGGATCTCTTCATCTGAAGAAGACGCCTACAGAAGCTCAAGAACTAATTGAAATGGTTGCAAATAACCAATTCATGTACACTTCTGAAAGGAATCCTGTGAACAATGGGACAAATCAAAAGAAAGGAGTTCTTGAGATTGATACTCTGAATGCCATATTGGCTCAGAACAAAATATTGACTCAGCAAGTCAATTTGATTTCTCAAAGTCTGTCTGGAATGCAAGCTGCACCAGGCAGTACTAAGGACGCTTCATCTGAAGAAGAAGCTTATGATCCTGAGAACCCTTCAATGGAAGAGGTGAATTACATGGGAGAACCCTATGGAAATACCTATAATTCTTCATGGAGAAATCATCCAAATCTCTCATGGAAGGATCAACAGAGACCTCAACAAGGTTTCAACAACAATAATGGTGGAAGAAACAGGTTTAGCAATGGCAAGCCTTTTCCATCATCTTCTCAGCAACAGACAGAGAATTCTAAGCAGAGCCACTCTGACTTAGTAACCATGGTCTCTGATCTAATCAAAACCACTCAAAGTTTCATGACTGAAACAAGGTCCTCCATTAGGAATTTGGAGGCACAAGTGGGTCAGTTGAGCAAGAAAATTACTGAACTCCCTCCTAGTACTCTTCCAAGCAATACAAAAGAGAATCCAAAAGGAGAATGCAAAGGCCATTAACATGACTGGTGCGCGAAATTGTGAACAATACTTTTCACAACTCTCATAATCCCCGGTAATGAACCCCAAAAAAAACTTGGTGTTCAATACCATGGCATAAACACAACTTCGCACAACTAACCAGCAAGTGCACTGGGTCGTCCAAGTAATAAACCTTACGCGAGTAAGGGTCGATCCCACGGAGATTGTTGGTATGAAGCAAGCTATGGTCATCTTGTAAATCTTAGTCAGGCAAACTCAACTGGATATGGTGATATACGAATAAAACATAAAGATAAAGATAGAGATACTTATGTAATTTATTGGTGGGAATTTCAGATAAGCGCATGAAGATGCTGTGTCCCTTCCGTCTCTCTGCTTTCCTACTGTCTTCATCCAATCCTTCTTACTCCTTTCCATGGCAAGCTTATGCAAGGGTTTCACCGTTGTCAGTGGCTACCTCCCATCCTCTCAGTGGAAATGTTCAACGCACCCTGTCACGGCACGACTATCCATCTGTCGGTTCTCGATCAGGCCGGAATAGAATCCAGTGATTCTTTTGCGTCTGTCACTAACGCCCCGCCTTCAGGAGTTTGAAGCACGTCACAGTCATTCAATCATTGAATCCTACTCAGAATACCACAGACAAGGTTAGACCTTCCGGATTTTCTTGAATGCTACCATCAGTTCTAGCCTATACCACGAAGACTCTGATCTCACGGAATGGCTGGCTCGGTTGTCAGGCGAGCGCTCGGTTGTCAGGCGATCAACCATGCATCGTGTATCAGGAATCCAAGAGATATTCACCCAATCTAAGGTAGAACGGAGGTGGTTGTCAGGCACACGTTCATAGGTGAGAATGATGATGAGTGTCACGGATCATCACATTCATCAAGTTGAAGGACAAGTGATATCTTAGAACAAGAACAAGCGGAATTGAATAGAAGAACAATAGTAATTGCATTAATACTCGAGGTACAGCAGAGCTCCACACCTTAATCTATGGTGTGTAGAAACTCCACCGTTGAAAATACATAAGAACAAGGTCTAGGCATGGCCGAATGGCCAGCCTCTCAATGATCTAAGATAGCCTCAGAACAAAGATAGCTACCAAGATCCCCAAATACAATAGTAAAAGGTCCTACTTATAGAGAACTAGTAGCCTAAGGTTTACAGAGATGAGTAAATGACATAAAAATCCACTTCCGGGCCCACTTGGTGTGTGCTTGGGCTGAGCAATGAAGCATTTTCGTGTAGAGACTCTTCTTGGAGTTAAACGCCAGCTTTTGTGCCAGTTTGGGCGTTTAACTCCCATTTTGGTGCTAGTTCCGGCGTTTAACGCTGGAAATTCTGAAGGTGACTTTGAACGCCGGTTTGAGCCATCAAATCTTGGGCAAAGTATGGACTATCATATATTGCTGGAAAGCCCAGAATGTCTACTTTCCAACGCCGTTAAGAGCGCGCCAATTGGGCTTCTGTAGCTCCAAAAAATCCACTTCGAGTGCAGGGAGGTCAGAATCCAACAGTATCTGCAGTCCTTTTTCAGTCTCTGAATCAGATTTTTGCTCAGGTCCCTCAATTTCAGCCAGAAAATACCTGAAATCACAGAAAAACACACAAACTCATAGTAAAGTCTAGAAAAGTGAATTTTAACTAAAAACTAATAAAAATATACTAAAAACTAAACCAAATATACTAAAAATATACTAAAAACAATGCCAAAAAGCGTACAAATTATCCGCTCATCACAACACCAAACTTAAATTGTTGCTTGTCCTCAAGCAACTGAAAATCAAATAAGATAAAAAGAAGAGAATATGCAATGAATTCCAAAAACATCTATGAAGATCAGTATTAATTAGATGAGCGGGGCTTTTAGCTTTTTGCCTCTGAACAGTTTTGGCATCTCACTCTATCCTTTGAAATTCAGAATGATTGGCTTCTTTAGGAACTCAGAATCCAGATAGTGTTATTGATTTTCCTAGCTAAGTATAATGATTCTTGAACACATCTACTTATTGAGTCTTGGCTGTGGCCCAAAGCACTCTGTCTTCCAGTATTACCACCGGATACATACATGCCACAGACACATAATTGGGTGAACCTTTTCAGATTGTGACTCAGCTTTGCTAAAGTCCCCAATTAGAGGTGTCCAGGGTTCTTAAGCACACTCTTTTTGCCTTGGATCACAACTTTATTTCTTTCTTTTTCTTTTCTTTTTCTTTCTCTCTTTTTTTTTTCGTCTTTCTCTTTCTCTTTTTTTTTTTGTGTTCACTGCTTTTTCTTGCTTCAAGAATCATTTTTATGATTTTTCAGATCCTCAGTAACATGTCTCCTTTTTCATCATTCTTTCAAGAGCCAACATTCATGAATCACAAATTCAAAAGACATATGCACTGTTTAAGCATGCATTCAGAAAACAAAAGTGTTGCCACCACATCAAAATAATTAAACTGTTATAAAATTCAAAATTCATGCAATTCTTTTGCTTTTTCAATTAAGAACATTTTTTTTAATTCAAGAAAGGTGATGGATTCATAGGACATTCATAACTTTAAGACATAGATACTTAAGACACTAATGATCATAAGACACAAACATGGATAAACATAAGCATGAAAATTCGAAAAACAAGAAAATAAAGAACAAGGAGATTAAAGAACGGGTCCACCTTAGTGATGGCGGCTTGTTCTTCCTCTTGAAGATCTTATGGAGTGCTTGAGCTCCTCAATGTCTCTTCCTTGTCTTTGTTGCTCCTCTCTCATGATTCTTTGATCTTCTCTAATTTCATGGAGGAGGATGGAATGTTCTTGGTGCTCCACCCTTAGTTGTCCCATGTTGGAACTCAATTCTCCTAAGGAGGTGTTCAGTTGCTCCCAATAGTCTTGTGGAGGAAAGTACATCCCTTGAGGCATCTCAGGGATCTCATGATGAGAGGGGTCTCTTGTTTGCTCCATCCTTTTCTTAGTGATAGGCTTATCCTCATCAATGGGGGTGTCTTCTTCTATGTCAACTCCAACTGAATAACAGAGGTGACAAATGAGGTGAGGAAAGGCTAACCTTGCCAAGGTGGAGGACTTGTCCGCCACCTTATAAAGTTCTTGGGCTATAACCTCATGAACTTCCACTTCTTCTCCAATCATGATGCTATGAATCATGATGGCCCGGTCTAGAGTAACTTCGGACCGGTTGCTAGTGGGAATGATTGAGCGTTGGATAAACTCCAACCATCCTCTAGCCACGGGCTTGAGGTCATGCCTTCTTAGTTGAACCGGCTTCCCTCTTGAATCTCTCTTCCATTGGGCGCCCTCTTCACAAATGTCAGTGAGGACTTGGTCCAACCTTTGATCAAAGTTGACCCTTCTAGTGTAAGGATGTTCATCTCCTTGCATCATAGGCAAGTTGAATGCCAACCTTACATTTTCCGGACTAAAATCCAAGTATTTTCCCCGAACCATAGTAAGCCAATTCTTTGGATCCGGGTTCACACTTTGATCATGGTTCTTGGTGATCCATGCATTGGCATAGAACTCTTGAACCATTAAGATTCCGACTTGTTGAATGGGGTTGGTAAGAACTTCCCAACCTCTTCTTCGGATCTCATGTCGGATCTCCGGATATTCACTCTTTTTGAGTGAAAAAGGGACCTCGGGGATCACCTTCTTCAAGGCCACAACTTCATAGAAGTGGTCTTGATGCACCCTTGAGATGAATCTCTCCATCTCCCATGACTCGGAGGTAGAAGCTTTTGCCTTCCCTTTCCTCTTTTTAGAGGTTTCTCCGGCCTTGGATGCCATAAATGGTTATGGAAAAACAAAAAGCACTGCTTTTACCACATCAAACTTAAAAGGTTTGCTCGTCCTCGAGCAAAAGAAGAAAGAAGAGATTAGAAGAAGAAGAAATGAGGAAGAAGGGAATGGCTTTGTGTTCGGCCAAAGAGGGGGAGAAGTGGTGTTTAGGGTGTGTGAAAATGAAGGAGTGAAGATGGGTTTATATAGGTGTGAGGGGAAGGGTCATGGTTCGGCTATGGGAGGGTGAGTTTGGGAGGTAAAGTGGTTTGAATTTGAAGGTGAGGTAGGTGGGGTTTTATGAAGGATGGATGTGAGTGGTGAAGAGAAAAATGGGATTTGATAGGTGAAGGGTTTTTGGGGAAGAGGTGTTGAGGTGATTGGTGAATGGGTGAAGAAGAGAGAGAGTGGTGGGGTTGGTGGGGATCCTGTGGGGTCCACAGATCCTGAGGTGTCAAGGAAAAGTCATCCCTGCACCAAATGGCATGTAAAAATGCGTTTTGAGCCAATTCTGGCGTTAAACGCCGGGCTGGTGCCCATTTCTGGCGTTTAACGCCAGGTTCTTGCCCTTTCCTGGCGTTTAACGCCAGTCTGGTGCCCCTTTCTGGCGTTAAACGCCCAGAATGGTGTCAGACTGGGCGTTAAACGCCCATCTGCTAGCCTTACTGGCGTTTAAACGCTAGTAGGTTCTTCCTCTAGGGTGTGCTATTTTTCTTCCTGTTTTTCATTCTGTTTTTGCTTTTTCAATTGATTTTGTGACTTCTCATGATCATCAACCTACAGAAAACATAAAATAACAAAGAAAAATAGATAAAATATGACATTGGGTTGCCTCCCAACAAGCGCTTCTTTAATGTCAGTAGCTTGACAGAGGGCTCTCATGGAGCCTCACATTTTCTCAGAGCAATGTTGGAACCTCCCAACACCAAACTTAGAGTTTGAATGTGGGGGTTCAACACCAAACTTAGAGTTTGACTGTGGGGGCTCTGTTTGACTCTGATTTGAGAGAAGCTCTTCATGCTTCCTCTCCATGGTGACAGAGGGATATCCTTGAGCCTTAAACACAAAGGATTCTTCATTCACTTGAATGATCAGTTCACCTCCATCAACATCAATCACAGCCTTTGCTGTGGCTAGGAAGGGTCTGCCAAGGATGATAGATTCATCCATGCACTTCCCAGTCTCTAGGACTATGAAATCAGCAGGGATGTAATGGTCTTCAATCTTTACCAGAACATCCGCTACAAGTCCATAAGCTTGTTTTCTTGAATTGTCTGCCATCTCTAGTGAGATTTTTGCAGCTTGCACCTCAAAGATCCCTAGCTTCTCCATTACAGAGAAAGGCATGAGGTTTACACTTGACTCTAGGTCACACAAGGCCTTCTTGAAGGTCAATGTGCCTATGGTACAAAGTATGGAGAACTTCCCAGGGTCCTACCTCTTTTGAGGTAATTTCTGCCTAGACAAGTCATCCAATTCTTTGGTGAGCAAAGGAGGTTCGTTCTCCCAAGTCTCATTTCCAAATAACTTGTCATTTAGCTTCATGATTGCTCCAAGGTATTCAGCAACTTGCTCTTCAGTGACATACTTATCCTCTTCAGAGGAGGAATACTCATCAGAGCCCATGAAAGGCAGAAGTAAGTCTAATGGAATCTCTATGGTCTCATTTTGAGCCTCAGATTCCCATGGTTCCTCATTAGGGAACTCATTGGAGGCTAGTGCACGCCCATTGAGGTCTTCCTCAGTGGCGTTCACTTCCTCTCCTTCCTCTCCAAATTCGGCCATGTTGATGGCCTTGCACTCTCCTTTTGGATTTTCTTCTGTATTGCTTGGAAGAGTACTAGGAGGGAGTTCAGTAATTTTCTTGCTCAGCTGTCCCACTTGTGCCTCCAAATTCCTAATGGAGGACCTTGTTTTAGTCATGAAACTTTGAGTGGTTTTGATTAGATCAGAGACCATGGTTGCTAAGTCAGAGTGGTTCTGCTTAGAATTCTCTGTCTGTTGCTGAGAAGATGATGGAAAAGGCTTGCCATTGCTAAACCTGTTTCTTCCACCATTATTGTTGTTGAAACCTTGTTGAGGTCTCTGTTGATCCTTCCATGAGAGATTTGGGTGATTTCTCCATGAAGAATTATAGGTGTTTCCATAGGGTTCTCCCATGTAATTCACCTCTTCCATTGAAGGGTTCTCAGGATCATAAGCTTCTTCTTCAGATGAAGCATCCTTAGTACTGCTTGGTGCATTTTGCATTCCAGACAGACTTTGAGAAATCAAATTGACTTGTTGAGTCAATATCTTGTTCTGAGCCAGAATGGCATTCAGAGTATCAATCTCAAGAACTCCTTTCTTCTGATTAGTCCCATTGTTCACAGGATTCCTTTCAGAAGTGTACATGACTTGGTTATTTGCAACCATTTCAATTAGTTCTTGAGCTTCTGTAGGCGTCTTCTTCAGATGAAGAGATCCTCCAGCAGAGCTATCCAGAGACATCTTGGATAGTTCAGAGAGACCATCATAGAAAATACCTATGATGCTCCATTCAGAAAGCATGTCAGAAGGACATTTTCTGATCAATTGTTTGTATCTTTCCCAAGCTTCATAAAGGGATTCTCCATCCTTTTGTCTGAAGGTTTGGACTTCCACTCTAAGCTTACTCAATTTTTGAGGTGGAAAGAACTTTGCCAAGAAGGCATTGACTAGCTTTTCCCATGAGTCCAGGCTTTCTTTAGGTTGTGAGTCCAACCATGTCCTAGCTCTGTCTCTTACAGCAAAAGGGAATAGCATAAGTCTGTAGACCTCAGGGTTAACCCCATTAGTCTTGACAGTGTCACAGATTTGCAAGAATTCAGCTAAGAACTGATGAGGATCTTCCAATGGAAGTCCATGGAACTTGCAATTCTGTTGCATTAGAGAAACTAATTGAGGCTTAAGCTCAAAGTTGTTTGCTCCAATGGCAGGGATAGAGATGCTTCTCCCATAGAAGTCGGGAGTAGGTGCAGTAAAGTCACCAAGCACCTTCCTTGCATTGTTGGCATTGTTGTTGTTTTCGGCTGCTATGGGTTCTTCTTCTTTGAAGATTTCTGTTAGGTCCTCTGCAGAGAGTTGTGCCTTAGCTTCTCTTAGCTTTCGCTTCAAGGTCCTTTCAGGTTCAGGATCAGCTTCAACAAGAATGCCTTTGTCTTTGTTCCTGTTCATATGAAAGAGAAGAGAACAAGAAAATGTGGAATCCTCTATGTCACAGTATAGAGATTCCTTGAGGTGTCAGAGAAGAAAAAAAATAGAAGGAAGAAGGAGAAGAATTCGAACTTAGTCAGATAGAGTTCGAATTGTGCATTGAGGAGGAGTGGTGCTCCATAAATAGAAGGATGTGAGAAGAGAGGAGTAAATTTTTCGAAAATTAATTAAAAAGATTTTAAAAGCATTTTGAAAAACTTTAATTTGATTTTCGAAAATCAAGAGTGAGAAAGGGATCAAGTAATTTTTGAAAAAGATTTTGAAATTAGAAATCAAAAAGATATGATTGAAAACTGTTTTGAAAAAGATGTGATTAAAAAGATATGATTGAGAAGATATGATTTGAAAACAATTTTAAAAAGATTTGATTTTAAAAATTAATGACTTGCCTAACAAGGAAAGATATGATTCAAACATTAAACCTTTCTCAATAGAAAAGGCAACATACTTGAAATGTTCAATCAAATCATTAATTGTTAGCAAGTATCTTTGAAAAAGGAAAGAAATTGATTTTGAAAACATTTGATTGAAAAGATATGATTTGAAAAAGATTTGATTTTGAAAAACTTTGAAAACTTAAAAAAAAAATTGATTTGAAAACAAAATCCTCCCCCTTGTGCCATTCTGGCGTTAAACGCCCAGAATGGTGCACATTCTGGCGTTTAACGCCCAATGCACTACCTTTTTTGGCGTTAAACGCCCAACCAGGCACCCTGGCTGGCGTTTAAACGCCAGTTTGTCCTTCTTCACTGGGCATTTTGAACGTCCAGCTTTTTCTGTGTAATTCCTCTGCTGCATGTTCTGAATCTTCAGTTCCCTGTACTATTGACTTGAAAATAGAACCAAGATCAAATAAACAATGCATGCAAGACACCAAACGTAAAATTAGACACTAGACTCAAACAAGAAACATAAAATATTTTTGGTTTTTATGATTTTGAAATTTTTTTGGATTTTTCGAAAATTATATGGAAATAGAAAATAAAGGTTTCAGAATTCTTAATTTGGATTCCAGGAATCATTGCAATGCTAGTCTAAGACTCCGGTCCAGGAATTAGACATGGCTTCACAGCCAGCCAAGCTTTCAAAGAAAGCTTCGGTCCAAAACACTAGACATGGCCAATGGCCAGCCAAGCCTTAGCAGATCATTGCTCCAATAGCAAGATTGATAGAGATCAACAAGCTCTTGTGATGATCAGTTGAAACCTCGGTCCAATAAGATTAGACATGGCTTCTCATCCAGCCAGATTTCAACAGGTCATCATGAAACTCTAGAACTCATTCTTAAGAATTCTGAAAAATACCTAATATAAGCAACAAGATGAACCGTCAGTTGTCCATACACGAAACAATCCCCGGCAACGGCGCCAAAAACTTGGTGCGCGAAATTGTGAACAATACTTTTCACAACTCTCATAATCCCCGGTAATGAACCCCAAAAAAAACTTGGTGTTCAATACCATGGCATAAACACAACTTCGCACAACTAACCAGCAAGTGCACTGGGTCGTCCAAGTAATAAACCTTACGCGAGTAAGGGTCGATCCCACGGAGATTGTTGGTATGAAGCAAGCTATGGTCATCTTGTAAATCTTAGTCAGGCAAACTCAACTAGATATGGTGATATACGAATAAAACATAAAGATAAAGATAGAGATACTTATGTAATTCATTGGTGGGAATTTCAGATAAGCGCATGAAGATGCTGTGTCCCTTCCGTCTCTCTGCTTTCCTACTGTCTTCATCCAATCCTTCTTACTCCTTTCCATGGCAAGCTTATGCAAGGGTTTCACCGTTGTCAGTGGCTACCTCCCATCCTCTCAGTGGAAATGTTCAACGCACCCTGTCACGGCACGGCTATCCATCTGTCGGTTCTCGATCAGGCCGGAATAGAATCCAGTGATTCTTTTGCGTCTGTCACTAACGCCCCGCCTTCAGGAGTTTGAAGCACGTCACAGTCATTCAATCATTGAATCCTACTCAGAATACCACAGACAAGGTTAGACCTTCCGGATTCTCTTGAATGCTACCATCAGTTCTAGCCTATACCACGAAGACTCTGATCTCACGGAATGGCTGGCTCGGTTGTCAGGCGAGCGCTCGGTTGTCAGGCGATCAACCATGCATCGTGTATCAGGAATCCAAGAGATATTCACCCAATCTAAGGTAGAACGGAGGTGGTTGTCAGGCACACGTTCATAGGTGAGAATGATGATGAGTGTCACGGATCATCACATTCATCAAGTTGAAGGACAAGTGATATCTTAGAACAAGAACAAGCGGAATTGAATAGAAGAACAATAGTAATTGCATTAATACTCGAGGTACAGCAGAGCTCCACACCTTAATCTATGGTGTGTAGAAACTCCACCGTTGAAAATACATAAGAACAAGGTCTAGGCATGGCCGAATGGCCAGCCTCTCAATGATCTAAGATAGCCTCAGAACAAAGATAGCTACCAAGATCCCCAAATACAATAGTAAAAGGTCCTACTTATAGAGAACTAGTAGCCTAAGGTTTACAGAGATGAGTAAATGACATAAAAATCCACTTCCGGGCCCACTTGGTGTGTGCTTGGGCTGAGAAATGAAGCATTTTCGTGTAGAGACTCTTCTTGGAGTTAAACGCCAGCTTTTGTGCCAGTTTGGGCGTTTAACTCCCATTTTGGTGCCAGTTCCGGCGTTTAACGCTGGAAATTCTAAAGGTGACTTTGAACGCCGGTTTGGGCCATCAAATCTTGGACAAAGTATGGACTATCATATATTGCTGGAAAGCCCAGGATGTCTACTTTCCAACGCCGTTGAGAGCGCGCAAATTGGGCTTCTGTAGCTCCAGAAAATCCACTTCGAGTGCAGGGAGGTTAGAATCCAACAGCATCTGCAGTCCTTTTCTGTCTCTGAATCAGATTTTTGCTCAGGTCCCTCAATTTCAGCCAGGAAATACCTGAAATCACAGAAAAACACACAAACTCATAGTAAAGTCCATAAAAGTGAATTTTAACTAAAAACTAATAAAAATATACTAAAAACTAAACCAAATATACTAAAAACATACTAAAAACAATGCCAAAAAGCGTACAAATTATCCGCTCATCAATGACCTACATAGCCGAACTAGGAGAGGAAGAAGAGGCAGTGAACGCCACTGAAGAAGACCTCAATGGACGCCCACTAGCCTCCAATGAGTTCCCTAATGAGGAACCATGGGAATCTAAGACTCACACTGAGACCATAGAGATTCCATTGGATTTACTTCTGCCATTCATAAGCTCTGATGAGTATTCTTCCTCTTAAGAGGATGAATATGTCACTGAAGAGCAAGTTGCTAAATACCTTGGAGCAATCATGAAGCTAAATGACAAGTTATTTGGTAATGAGACTTAGGAGGATGAACCCCCTTTGCTCACCAAAGAACTGGATGACTTGTCTAGGCAGAAATTACCTCAAAAGAGACAAGATCCTGGGAAGTTTTCAATACCTTGTACCATAGGCACCATGACCTTTAAGAAGGCTCTGTGTGACTTAGGGTCAAGTGTAAACCTCATGCCTCTCTCTGTAATGGAGAAGCTAGGGATCTTTGAGGTACAAGCTGCAAGAATCTCACTAGAGATGGCAGACAATTCAAGAAAACAAGCTTATGGGCTTGTAGAGGATGTTCTGGTAAAGATTGAAGACCATTACATCCCTGCTGATTTCATAGTCCTAGAGATTGGAAAGTGCATGGATGAATCCATCATCCTTGGCAGACCCTTCCTAGCCACAGCAAAGGCTGTGATTGATGTGGACAGAGGAGAATTGATCATTCAAGTGAATGAAGAATCCTTTGTGTTTAAGGCTCAAGGATATCCCTCTGTCACCATGGAGAGGAAGCATGAAGAGCTTCTCTCCAAACAGAGTCAAACAGAGCCCCCACAGTCAAACTCTAAGTTTGGTGTTGGGAGGCTACAACCAAATTCTAAGTTTGGTGTTGAACCCCCACATTCAAACTCTAAGTTTGGTGTTGGGAGGTTCCAACATTGCTCTGAGCATTTGTGAGGCTCCATGAGAGCCCACTGTCAAGCTACTGACATTAAAGAAGCGCTTGTTGGGAGGCAACCCAATGTTATATTTAATCTATTTTCCTTTGTTATTTTATGTTTTCTGTAGGTTGATGATCATGGGAAGTCACAAAATCAATTGAAAAAGCAAAAACAGAATGAAAAATAGAAAGAAAAACAGCACACCCTGGAGGAAGACCTTGCTGGCGTTTAAACGCCAGTAAGGGCAGCAAATGGGCGTTTAACGCCCAGTCTGGCACCATTCTGGGCGTTTAACGCTAGAAAGGGGCACCAGACTGGCGTTAAACGCCCGAAATGGGCACCAGCCCGGCGTTTAACGCCATAATTGGCATAAAGAGCATTTTTGCTCGCCACTTGGTGCAGGGATGACTTTTCCTTGACACCTCAGGATCTGTGGACCCTACAGGATCCAAACCTACCCCACCACCCTCTCTCTTCTTCTTCACCCATTCACCAATCACCTCAACCACTCTTCTCTAAAAACCCCTCACCTATCAAATCCCACTATTCTCTTTACCACTCACATCCATCCTTCATAAAACCCCACCTACCTCACCATTCAAATTCAAACCACTTTCCCTCCCAAACCCACCCATTCATAACCGAACCTTACCCCTCTCTCCATCCCTATATAAACCCATATTCACTCCTTCATTTTCACACAACCTAAACACTACTTCTCCCCCTTTGGCCGAACCACAAAGCCATCTCCATGTCCTCTATTTCTTCTTCTTCTACTCTCTTCTTTCTTCTTTTGCTCGAGGACGAGCAAACCTTTTAAGTTTGGTGTGGTAAAAGCATTGCTTTTTGTTTTTCCATAACCATTTATGGCATCCAAGGCCGGAGAAACCTCTAGAAAGAGGAAAGGGAAGACAAAAGCTTCCACCTCCGAGTCATGGGAGATGGAGAGATTCATCTCAAGGGTGCATCAAGACCACTTCTATGAAGTTGTGGCCTTGAAGAAGGTGATCCCCGAGGTCCCTTTCAAACTCAAGAAGAGTGAATATCCAGAAATCCGACATGAGATTCGAAGAAGAGGTTGGGAAGTTCTCACCAACCCTATTCAACAAGTCGGAATCTTAATGGTTCAAGAGTTCTATGCCAATGCATGGATCACCAAGAATCATGATCAAAGTGTGAACCCGAACCCAAAGAATTGGCTTACAATGGTTCGGGGGAAATGCTTAGATTTTAGTCCGGAAAATGTAAGGTTGGCATTCAACTTGCCCATGATGCAAGGAGATGAACACCCTTACACTAGAAGGGTCAACTTTGATCAAAGGTTGGACCAAGTCCTCATAGACATCTGTGAAGAGGGTGCCCAATGGAAGAGAGATTCAAGAGGGAAGCCAGTTCAACTGAGAAGGCATGACCTCAAGCCCGTGGCTATGGGATGGTTGGAATTTATCCAATGCTCAATCATTCCCACTAGCAACCGGTCCGAAGTTACTATAGACCGGGCCATCATGATTCATAGCATCATGATTGGAGAGGAAGTAGAAGTTCATGAGGTTATAGCCCAAGAACTTTATAAGGTGGCGGACAAGTCCTCTACCTTGGCAAGGTTAGCCTTTCCTCATCTCATTTGTCACCTCTGTTATTCAGTTGGAATTGACATATAAGGAGACATCCCCATTGATGAGGACAAGCCCATCACTAAGAAAAGGATGGAGCAAACAAGAGATCCCACTCATCATGAAATCCCTGAGATGCCTCAAGGGATGCACTTTCCTCCACAAAACTATTGGGAGCAAATTAACACCTCCCTAGGAGAATTGAGTTCCAACATGGGACAACTAAGGGTGGAGCACCAAGAACATTCCATCCTCCTCCATGAAATTAGAGAAGATCAAAGAATCATGAGAGAGGAGCAACAAAAGCAAGGAAGAGACATTGAGGAGCTCAAGCACTCCATAAGATCTTCAAGAGGAAGAACAAGCCGCCATCACTAAGGTGGACCCGTTCTTTAATTTCTTTGCTCCTTAATTTCTTGTTTTTCGAAAATTATGCTTATGTTTATCTATGTTTGTGTCTTATGATCATTAGTGTCTTAGTGTCTATGCCTTAAAGTTATGAATGTCCTATGAATCCATCACCTTTCTTGAATGAAAAATGTTCTTAATTAAAAAAGAGAAGAATTGCATGAATTTTAAATTTTATAACACATTAATTATTTTGATGTGGTGGCAATACTTTTGTTTTCTGAATGTATGCTTGAACAGTGCATATGTCTTTTAAATTTGTGGTTCATGAATGTTGGCTCTTGAAAGAATGATGAAAAAGGAGACATGTTACTGAGGATCTGAAAAATAATGAAAATGATTCTTGAAGCAAGAAAAAGCAGTGAATATTCAAAAAAAAAGAGAGAGAAAAGAGAAAACGAAAAAAAAGGAGAAAAAAAAAGAAAAAAAATAATGAAGTTGTGATCCAAGGCAAAAAGAGTGTGCTTAAGAACCCTGGACACCTCTAATTGGGGACTCTAGCAAAGCTGAGTCACAATCTGAAAAGGTTCACCCAATTATGTGTCTGTGGCATGTATGTATCCGGTGGTAATACTGGAAGACAGAGTGCTTTGGGCCACGGCCAAGACTCATAAAGTAGCTGTGTTCAAAAATCATCATACTTAACTAGGAGAATCAATAACACTATCTGGATTCTGAGTTCCTATAGAAACCAATCATTCTGAATTTCAAAGGATAAAGTGAGATGCCAAAACTGTTCAGAGGCAAAAAGCTAAAAGCCCCGCTCATCTAATTAATACTGATCTTCATAGATATTTTTGGAATTCATTGCATATTCTCTTCTTTTTATCTTATTTGATTTTCAGTTGCTTGAGGACAAGCAACAATTTAAGTTTGGTGTTGTGATGACCGGATAATTTGTACGCTTTTTGGCATTGTTTTTAGTATGTTTTTAGTATGTTTTAGTTAGTTTTTAATATATTTTTATTAGTTTTTAGTTAAAATTCACTTTTCTAGACTTTACTATGAGTTTGTGTGTTTTTCTATGATTTCAGGTATTTTCTGGCTGAAATTGAGGGACCTGAGCAAAAATCTGATTCAGAGACTGAAAAGGACTGCAGATGCTGTTGGATTCTGACCTCCCTGCACTCGAAGTGGATTTTCTGGAGCTACAGATACCCAATTGGCGTGCTCTCAACGGCGTTGGAAAGTAGACATCCTGGGCTTTCCAGCAATGTATAATTGTCCATACTATGCCCGAGATTTGATGGCCCAAACTGGCGTTCCAAATCAGCTCAAAACTGCCCGGCGTTAAACGCCGGAACTGGCACAAGAATGGGAGTTAAATGCCCAAACTGGCATAAAAGCTGGCGTTTAACTCCAAGAAAAGTCTCTACACATGAAAGCTTCAATGCTCAGCCCAAGCACACACCAAGTGGGCCCGGAAGTGGATTTTTATGTCATTTACTCATTTCTGTAAACCCTAGGCTACTAGTTCTCTACAAATAGGACCTTTCAGTATTACATCTTTACATCTTTGGATCATTTTTCGATCTTAGGATCATCTTTGGACGTCTAGTTCTTAGATCATTGGGAGGCTGGCCATTCGGCCATGCTTAGACCTTGTTCTTATGTATTTTCAATGGTGGAGTTTCTACACACCATAGATTAAGGTGTGGAGCTCTGCTGTACCTCGAGTATTAATGCAATTACTATTGTTCTTCTATTCAATTCAGCTTGTTCTTATTCTAAGATATTCATTCGTACCCAAGAACATGATGAATGTGATGATTATGTGACGCTCATCATCATTCTTACTTATGAACGCGTGCCTGACAACCACTCCCGTTCTACAAGCAAACAAGGCTTGAATGTATATCTCTTGGATTCCTTAAGCAGAATCTTCGTGGTATAAGCTAGAATTGATGGCGGCATTCAAGAGAATCCGGAAGGTCTAAACCTTGTCTGTGGTATTCTGAGTAGGATTCAATGATTGAATGACTGTGATGAGCTTCAAACTCCTGAAGGCTGGGCGTTAGTGACAGACGCAAAAGAATCAATGGATTCTATTCCAACCTGATTAAGAACCGACAGATGATTAGCCGTGCCGTGACAGGGTGCGTTGAACATTTTCATTGAGAGGACAGAACTGTAGCCACTGACAACGGTGATGCCCAACATACAGCTTGCCATGGAAAGGAGTAAGAAGGATTGGATGAAGACAGTAGGAAAGCAGAGAGACGGAAGAGACTGAGCATCTCCATACACTTATCTGAAATTCTCACCAATGAATTACATAAGTATCTCTATCTTTATTTTATGCTTTATTCATATATCACTCATAACCATTTGAATCTGCCTGACTGAGATGTACAAGGTGACCATAGCTTGCTTCATACCAACAATCTCCGTGGGATCGACCCTTAATCGCGTAAGGTTTATTACTTGGACGACCCAGTGCACTTGCTGGTTAGTTGTGCGAAGTTGTGATAAAGAGTTGAGATTACAATTGAGCGTACCATGTTGATGGCGCCATTGATGATCACAATTTTGTATACCAGATTGTCATGCAACATTGGTAGAGACTTTCAAGTATACTCATACGTTGAAGGCTAATAAGGAGAGATTTACTTATGAGCAGTCTATGGCTCATTATGTGAATTATAATTAATTCTAATTTTGAAATTTATTCGATTTAAAGTCAATTAACTGTCATCCTAATCACAACGTCTGTTACATAGGAGGACTACACGCAGAGATTGGAGGCTGCGATCTAGCAATCTCAGTCATCTAGTGGGGACAACCCTGCCAGCTCCGATGCCTCAGTGGTAGATCCTGATAGGGTTTGGCACAAGACCACCTCTGAGCCCTACAAGAATTGCGTCTTCGTGTTAGAGTCGTTCTTCGCCAGAGGTCTCCGCACCTCTGCATTGGCGGCTTCATTTGCCTTTGTCTCTGCCACCAGCCCTGCTAATTCCGAAGAAGTTCACCAATAAGCTTATCAGTCTGAGCAGAGGTACAACGACCTTCTTACATGCACAAAAGGAGCCATTGCTGTAAGCTCGGACCCAACAAAGAAGCTGGAACGGCTAGAGCGTTTGCAAGAGAAGATGGAGGTGTACAATGAGCAGATGCCCGCTGGAGGGGCACCGACATCAGCACCTACTCTACCGCCTCAGCAGGGGGAAGACTACAATGATGACGACGATTACCGGGATCCGTAGGGTTTAGGGAGTGATGAGCGGATAATTTATACGCTTTTTGGCATTGTGTTTAGGTAGTTTTTAGTAGGATCTAGCTACTTTTTGGGATGTTTTTATTAGTTTTTATGCAAAATTCATATTTCTGGGCTTTACTATGAGTTTGTGTGTTTTTCTATAATTTCAGGTACACTTTGCACGATTTTTGACGACGTAAAATGGCATCAAAATGCCAGCTCTCTGCCCTTTTCTGGCGTCAAAACGCCAGAACTGGCATAAAAGTTGGAGTTAAACGCCCAAACTGCACCAAAGATGGTGTTTAACTCCAAGAAAGACCTCTACACATGTAAAACTCAATGCTCAGCCAAGTACACACCAAGTGGACTCGAAAGTGGATTTCTGCATCATTTACCTATTTCTGTAAACCCTAGTAGCTAGTTTCATTATAAATAAGACCTTTTACTATTGTATTTTCATCTTGGAATCTTAGCATCTATCTTTGATCAGTTTATGCGATCTTAGACATTGGGGGCTAGCCTCACGGCCATGCCTGGACCTTCATTACTTGTGTATTTTCAACGGTGGAGTTTCTACACACCATAGATTAAGGGTGTGGAGCTCTACTGTTCCTCAAGTATTAATACTCTACTATTTTCTTAGACATTGGCGCGCTTATTCTTATTCTAAGATATTCGCTTGCACTTCAACATGATGAATGTGATGATCCGTGACATTCATCACTATTCTCAACCTATGAACGCGTGCTTGACAACCACTTTCGTTCTACCTTAGATCGAGCGTATCTCTCTTAGCCTCCATTTCGAAAGATCGGAGTCTTCGTGGTATAAGCTAGAATTATTGGCAGCCATTCCTGAGATCCGGAAAGTCTAAACCTTGTCTGTGGTATTCCGAGTAGGATCTGGGAAGGGATGACTGTGACGAGCTTCAAACTCGCGAGTGTTGGGCGTAGTGACAGACGCAAAAGGATCACTGGATTCTATTCCAACATGATCGAGAACCGACAGCTGATTAGCCGTGCGGTGACAGCGCATTTGGACCATTTTTACTGAGAGGACGGGAGGTAGCCATTGACGCCGGTAAAACCCAACATACAGCTTACCATGGAAAGGAGTATGAAGGATTGGATGAAGGCAGTAGGAAAGCAAAGATTCAAGAGGGATAAAGCATCTCCATACGCTTATCTGAAATTTCCACCAATGAATTACATAACTATCTCTATCTTTATTTTATGTTTTATTTATCCTTTAATTATGAAAACTCTATCACCCATTTGAATCTGCCTGACTGAGATTTACAAGGTGACCATAGCTTGCTTCAAGCCGACAATCTTCGTGGGATCGACCCTTACTCACTAAGGTTTATTACTTGGACAACCCAGTGCACTTGCTGGTATGTTGTGTGAAGTTGTGAAAAGAGTGAGATTACTGGTGCACGAAATTGTGATCTCTACTTTTTATCAACTCAAACAATCCCCGGTAATGGCTCCAAAAACTTGGTGCACAATACCACGGTCTAAACATAATTTCACAACTTCGCACAACTAACCAGCAAGTGCACTGGGTCGTCCAAGTAATAAACCTTACGCGATTAAGGGTCGATCCCACGGAGATTGTTGGTATGAAGCAAGCTATGGTCACCTTGTACATCTCAGTCAGGCAGATTCAAATGGTTATGAGTGATATATGAATAAAGCATAAAATAAAGATAGAGATACTTATGTAATTCATTGGTGAGAATTTCAGATAAGTGTATGGAGATGCTCAGTCTCTTCCGTCTCTCTGCTTTCCTACTGTCTTCATCCAATCCTTCTTACTCCTTTCCATGGCAAGCTGTATGTTGGGCATCACCGTTGTCGGTGGCTACAGTCCCGTCTTCTCAGTGAAAATGTTCAACGCACCCTGTTACGGCACGGCTAATCATCTGTCGGTTCTCAATCAGGTTGGAATAGAATCCATTGATTCTTTTGCGTCTGTCACTAACGCCCAGCCTTCAGGAGTTTGAAGCTCGTCACAGTCATTCAATCATTGAATCCTACTCAGAATACCATAGACAAGGTTTAGACCTTCCGGATTCTCTTGAATGCCGCCATCAATTCTAGCTTATACCACGAAGATTCTGGTTAAGGAATCCAAGAGATAAACATTCAAGCCTTGTTTGCTTGTAGAACGGGAGTGGTTGTCAGGCACGCGTTCATAAGTGAGAATGATGATGAGCGTCACATAATCATCACATTCATCATGTTCTTGAGTGTGAATGAATATCTTGGAATAAGAACAAGCTGAATTGAATAGAAAAACAATAGTAATTGCATTAATACTCGAGGTACAGCAGAGTTCCACACCTTAATCTATGGTGTGTAGAAACTCCACCGTTGAAAATACATAAGAACAAGGTCTAGGCATGGCCGTGAGGCCAGCCACATGATCTAAGATAGCATAAAACTACTCAAAGATAGCTACCAAGATGAGAATACATAGTAAAAGGTCCTATATGTAGAGAACTAGTAGCCTAGGGATTACATAAATGAGTAAATGACATAAAAATCCACTTCCGGGCCCACTTGGTGTGTGCTTGGGCTGAGCATTGAAGCATTTTCGTGTAGAGACTTTTCTTGGAGTTAAACGCCAGCTTTTGTGCCAGTTTGGGCGTTTAACTCCCATTCTTGTGCCAGTTCCGGCGTTTAACGCTAGGCATTCTTGAGCTGATTTGGAACACCGGTTTGGGCCATCAAATCTCGGGCAAAGTATGAACTATTAAACATTGCTGGAAAGCCCAGGATGCCTACTTTCCAACGCCGTTGAGAGCGCGCCAATTGGGCTTCTGTAGCTCCAGAAAATCCACTTTGAGTGTAGGGAGGTCAGAATCCAACAGCATCTGCAGTCCTTTTCAGTCTCTGAACCAGATTTTTGCTCAGGTCCCTCAATTTTAGCCAGAAAGTACCTGAAATCACAGAAAAACACACAAACTCATAGTAAAGTCCAGAAAAGTGAATTTTAACTAAAAACTAATAAAAATATAACAAAAACTAACTAAAACATACTAAAAACATACTAAAAACAATGCCAAAAAGCGCATAAATTATCCGCTCATCACAACACCAAACTTAAATTGTTGCTTGTCCTCAAGCAACTGAAAATCAAACAAGATAAAAAGAAGAGAATATGCAATGAATTCCAAAAACATCTATGAAGATCAGTATTAATTAGATGAGCGGGGCTTTTAGCTTTTTGCCTCTGAAGAGTTTTGGCATCTCACTCTATCCTTTGAAATTCAGAATGATTGGCTTCTATAGGAACTCAGAATCCAGATAGTGTTATTGATTCTCTTAGTTAAGTATGATGATTCTTGAACACAGCTACTTTATGAATCTTGGCCGTGGCCCAAAGCACTCTGTCTTCCAGTATTACCACCGGATACATACATGCCACAGACACATAATTGGGTGAACCTTTTCTGATTGTGACTCAGCTTTGCTAGAGTCCCCAATTAGAGGTGTCCAGGGTTCTTAAGCACACTCTTTTTGCCTTGGATCACAACTTTATTTTTTTCTTTTTCTTTTTCTTCTCTTTTTTTTCTTTTTTCGTTTTTTTTTTCGTTTTTCTCCCTTTTTTTTTGAATATTCACTGCTTTTTCTTGCTTCAAGAATCATTTTTATGATTTTTCAGATCCTCAGTAACATGTCTCCTTTTTCATCATTCTTTCAAGAGCCAACATTCATGAACCACAAATTCAAAAGACATATGCACTGTTCAAGCATACATTCAGAGAACAAAAGTATTACCACCACATAAAAATAATTAATCTGTTATAATATTCAAAATTCATGCAATTCTTCTCTTTTTCAATTAAGAACTTTTTTTTTTCATTCAAGAAAGGTGATGGATTCATAGGACATTCATAACTTTAAGGCATAGACACTAAGACACTAATGATCATAAGACACAAACATAGATAAACACAAGCATTAAAATTCGAAAAACAGGAAAATAGAGAACAAAGAAATTAAAGAACGGGTCCACCTTAGTGATGGCGGCTTGTTCTTCCTCTTAAAGATCTTATGGAGTGCTTGAGCTCCTCAATGTCTCTTCCTTGCCTTTGTTGCTCCTCTCTCATGATTCTTTGATCTTCTCTAATTTCATGGAGGAGGATGGAATGTTCTTGGTGCTCCACCCTTAGTTGTCCCATGTTGGAACTCAATTCTCCTAGGGAGGTGTTGATTTGCTCCCAATAGTTTTGTGGAGGAAAGTGCATCCCTTGAGGCATCTCAGGGATTTCATGATGAGTGGGATCTCTTGTTTGCTCCATCCTTTTCTTGGTGATGGGCTTGTCCTCATCAATGGGGATGTCTCCCTCTATGTCAATTCCAACTGAATAACAGAGGTGACAAATGAGATGAGGAAAGGCTAACCTTGCCAAGGTAGAGGACTTGTCCGCCACCTTATAAAGTTCTTGGGATATGACCTCATGAACTTCTACTTCTTCTCCAATCATGATGCTATGAATCATGATGGCCCGGTCTATAGTAACTTTGGACCGGTTGCTAGTGGGAATGATTGAGCGTTGGATAAACTCCAACCATCCCCTAGCCACGGGCTTGAAGTCATGCCTTCTCAGTTGAACCGGCTTCCCTCTTGAATCTCTCTTCCATTGGGTGCCCTCTTCACAAATGTCTATGAGGACTTGGTCCAACCTTTGATCAAAGTTGACCCTTCTAGTGTAAGGGTGTTCATCTCCTTGCATCATGGGCAAGTTGAATGCCAACCTTACATTTTCCGGACTAAAATCTAAGTATTTCCCCCGAACCATTGTAAGCCAATTCTTTGGGTTCGGGTTCACACTTTGATCATGGTTCTTGGTGATCCATGCATTGGCATAGAAGTCTTGAACCATTAAGATTCCGACTTGTTGAATGGGGTTGGTAAGAACTTCCCAACCTCTTCTTCGAATCTCATGTCGGATCTCCAGATATTCACTCTTTTTGAGTTTGAAAGGGACCTCGGGATCACCTTCTCAAGGCCACAACTTCATAGAAGTGGTCTTGATGCACCCTTGAGATGAATCTCTCCATCTCCATGACTCGGAGGTAGAAGCTTTTGCCTTCCCTTTCCTCTTTCTAGAGGTTTCTCTCCCTTGGATGCCATAAATGGTTATGGAAAAACAAAAAGCAATGCTTTTACCATACCAAACTTAAAAGCTTTGCTCGTCCTCGAGCAAAAGAAGAAAGAAGAGAGTAGAAGAAGAAGAAATAGAGGAGATGGAGATGGCTTTGTGGTTCGGCCAAAGGGGGAGAAGTAGTGTTTAGGTTGTGTGAAAATGAAGGAGTGAAGATGGGTTTATATAGGGGTGGAGGGAGGGATAGGGTTCGATTATGAATGGGTGGGTTTGGGAGGGAAAGTGGTTTGAATTTGAATGGTGAGGTAGGTGAGGTTTTATGAAGGATGGATGTGAGTGGTGAAGAGAAAGATGGGATTTGATAGGTGAGGGGTTTTTTGGGGAAGAGTGGTTGAGGTGATTAGTGAATGGGTGAAGAAGAAGAGAGAGGGTGGTGGGGTAGGTGGGGATCCTGTGGGGTCCACAGATCCTGAGGTGTCAAGGAAAAGTCATCCCTGCACCAAGCGGCGAGCAAAAATGCCCTTCATGCCAGTTCTGGCGTTAAACACCGGGCTGGTGCCCATTTCTGGCGTTTAACGCCAACTTCTTGCCCTTTCCTGGCGTTTAACGCCAGTCTGGTGCCCCTTTTTAGCGTTAAATGCCCAGAATGGTGCCAGACTGGGCGTTAAACGCCCATTTGCTACCCTTACTGGCGTTTAAATGCCAGCAAGGTCTTCCTCCAGGGTATGCTGTTTTTCTTTCTGTTTTTCATTCTGTTTTTTCTTTTTCAATTGATTTTGTGACTTCTCATGATCATCATCCTACAGAAAACATAAAATAACAAAGGAAAATAGATTAAATATAACATTGGGTTGCCTCCCAACAAGCGCTTCTTTAATGTCAGTAGCTTGACAGTGGGCTCTCACGGAGCCTCAAAGATACTCAGAGCAATGTTGGAACCTCCCAACACCAAACTTAGAGTTTGAATGTGGGGGTTTGGTGCACGAATTGTGATCAATACTTTTCAAAACATAAACAATCCCTAGTAATGGCTCCAAAGACTTGGTGCTCAATACCATGGCATAAACACAACTTCGCACAACTAACCAGCAAGTGCACTGGGTCGTCCAAGTAATAAACCTTACGCGAGTAAGGGTCGATCCCACGGAGATTGGTGGTATGAAGCAAGCTATGGTCATCTTGTAAATCTCAGTCAGGCAGACTCAAATGGGTATAGTGATAAACGAATAAAGCAATAAGATAAAGATAGAGATACTTATGTATATCATTGGTGTAAGAGCTTCAGACAAGCGTATGAAGATGCCTTCCGTCTTTCTGCTTTCCTACTGCCTTCATCCAATCCTTCTTACTCCTTTCCATGGCAAGCTCGTGTAGGTTTCACTGTTGTCAGCTACCTCCCATCCTCTCAGTGAAAATACGTCCCTGATGCTCTGTCACAGCATAGGCTAATCATCTGTCGGTTCTCATTCAGGCCGGAATAATATCCATTGATACTTTTGCGTCTGTCACTAACGCCCTAGCCTGCTAGGAGTTTGAAGCACGTCACAGTCATTCAATCATTGAATCCTACTCAGAATACCACAGACAAGGTTAGACCTTCCGGATTCTCTTGAATGCCGCCATCTGTTCTCGCCTATACCACGAAGACTCTGATCTCACGGAATGGCTGGCTCGTTTGTCAGGTGAGCACTCGGTTGTCAGGCGATCAACCATGCATCATGCAATCAGAAATCCAAGAGATATTCACTAAGCCTCGAATGCTTGTAGAACAAGAATGGTTGTCAGTCACCTTGTTCATAGGTGAGAATGATGATGAGTGTCACGGATCATCACATTCATCAAGTTGAAGAACAAGTGATATCTTGGACAAAGAACAAGCGGAATTGAATAGAAGAACAATAGTAATTGCATTAATACTCGAGGTACAGCAGAGCTCCACACCTTAATCTATGGTGTGTAGAAAACTCCACCGTTGAAAAATACATAAGCATAAGGTCTAGGCATGGCCGAATGGCCAGCCTCCCAATGATCTAAGATAGCATAAAACGAAGATAGCTACCAAAGTCTTAGATGAAAATACAATAGCAAAAGGTCCTACTTATAGAAAACTAGTAGCCTAAGGTGTACAAAGATGAGTAAATGACATAAAAATCCACTTCCGGGCCCACTTGGTGTGTGCTTGGGCTGAGCAATGAAGCATTTTCGTGTAGAGACTCTCCTTGGAGTTAAACGCCAGCTTTTATGCCAGTTTGGGCGTTTAACTCCCATTTAGGTGCCAGTTCCGGCGTTTAACGCTGGAATTTCTTGAGGTGACTTTGAACGCCGGTTTGGGCCATCAAATCTTGGCAAAGTATGGACTATTATATATTGCTGGAAAGCCCAGAATGTCTACTTTCCAACGCCGTTGAGAGCGCGCCAATTGGGCTTCTGTAGCTCCAGAAAATCCACTTCGAGTGCAGGGAGGTCAGAATCCAACAGCATCTGCAGTCCTTTTGAGTCTCTGGATCAGATTTTTGCTCAGATCCCTCAATTTCAGCCAGAAAATACCTGAAATCAGAAAACACACAAACTCATAGTAAAGTCTAGAAAAGTGAATTTTAACTAAAACTAATAAAATATACTAACAACTAACTAAAAGATATCAAAAACATACTAAAAACAATGCCAAAAAGCGTACAATTATCCGCTCATCACAACCCAAACTTAAATTGTTGCTTGTCCCCAAGCAACTGAAATCAAATAAGATAAAAGAAGATATGCAATGAACTCCAAAAACATCTATGAAGATCAGTATAATTAGATGAGCGGGGCTTTAGCTTTTGCCTCTGAATAGTTTTGGCATCTCACTTTATCCTTTGGAATTCAGAATGATTGGCTTCTTTAGGAACTCAGAATCCGGATAGTGTTATTGATTCTCCTAGTTAAGTATGATTATTCTTGAACACAGCTACTTTGAGTCTTGCCGTGGCCCAAAGCACTCTGTCTTCCAGTATTACCACCGGATACATACATGCCACAGACACATAATTGGGTGAACCTTTTCAGATTGTGACTCAGCTTTGCTAAAGTCCCCAATTAGAGGTGTCCAGGGTTCTTAAGCACACTCTTATTTGCCTTGGATCACAACTCTTATTCTTTTCTTTTTCTTTCTTTTTCTCTTTCTTCTCTTTTTTTTCGGTTTTTTTTTTTCGCTTGCTTTCTTTCCTTTTTTTTGTATTCACTGCTTTTTCTTGCTTCAAGAATCATTTTTATGATTTTTCAGATCCTCAGTAACATGTCTCCTTTTTCATCATTCTTTCAAGAGCCAATGGTGAACGAAATTGCAATCACACTTTTGCAATCCCGCACAACTAACCAGCAAGTGCACTGGGTCGTCCAAGTAATACCTTGCGTGAGCAAGGGTCGATCCCACGGAGATTGTCGGCTTGAAGCAAGCTATGGTTATCTTGTAAATCTTAGTCAGGATATCAGAAATTATCAGGATTGATTGTAGAAAGCAAAAGAACATGAAATGGTTACTGTTTTGCAGTAATGGAGAACAGGTTGAGGTTGGAGATGCTCCATCTTCTGATCTCTGCTTTCCTACTGCCTTCTTCTTCAAGCACGCAAGTCTCCTTCCATGGCAAGCTGTGTGGGTTTCACCGTTGTCATGGCTACCTCCCATCCTCTCAGTGAAAGCGATTGCATATGCTCTGTCACAGCATAGCGGAATTCATCTGTCGGTTCTCAATCAGGCCGGAATAGAATCCAGTGATTCTTTTGCGTCTGTCACTAACGCCCCGCCTTCAGGAGATTGAAGCACGTCACAGTCATTCAATCATTGAATCCTACTCAGAATACCACAGACAAGGTTTAGACCTTCCGGATTCTCTTGAATGCCGCCATCAGTCCTAGCTTATACCACGAAGATTCCGATTAAAGAATCCAAGAGATAACTCAATCTAAGGTAGAACGGAGGTGGTTGTCAGTCACACGTTCATGGTTGAGAATGATGATGATTGTCACGGATCATCACATTCATCCGGATTAAGAACAAGTATTATCTTGGAATGGAAGCAAGCATGATTGAATAAGAAACAGTAGTAATTGCATTAATCCATCAAGACACAGCAGAGCTCCTCACCCCCACCATGGGGTTTAGAGACTCATGCGTGGAATGTACACAAGAAACGTGTAAAAATCATGAGGTCATAAGGTACGGATACATGTCAAAGATCCTATTAAGTAAAACTAGTAACCTAAGGTTTACAGAAATGAGTAAATGACAGAAAAATCCACTTCCGGGTCCACTTGGTGTGTGCTTGGGCTGAGCAATGAAGTAATTTCGTGTAGAGACCTTTTTTGGAGTTAAACGCCAGCTTTTTATGCCAGTTTGGGCGTTTAACTCCAAATTTTATTCCAGTTCCGGCGTTTAACGCTGGAATTTCTGTAGGTGACTTTGAGCGCCGGTTTGGGCCATCAAATCTTGGGCAAAGTATGGACTATTATATATTGCTGGAAAGCCCAGGATGTCTACTTTCCAATGCCGTTGAGAACGCGCCAATTGGGCTTCTGTAGCTCCAGAAAATCCACTTCGAGTGCAGGGAGGTCAGAATCCAACAGCATCTGCAGTCCTTTTTGGTCTCTGGATCAGATTTTTGCTCAGGACCCTCAATTTCAGTCAGAAATACCTGAAATCACAGAAAAACACACAAACTCTAGTAAAGTCCAGAAAAATGAATTTTATTAAAAACTAATAAAAATATACTAAAAACTAACTAAAAGATACTAAAAACATACTAAAAACAATGCCAAAAAGCGTACAAATTATCCGCTCATCACAACACCAAACTTAAATTGTTGCTTGTCCCCAAGCAACTGAAAATCAAAATAGGATAAAAAGAAGAGAATATACTATAGACTCCAAAATATCAAAGAAACATAGCTCCAATCAGATGAGCGGGACTAGTAGCTTTTTGCCTCCGAACAGTTTTGGCATCTCACTCTATCCTTTGAAGTTCAGAATGATTGGCATCTATGAGAACTCAGAACTCAGATAGTGTTATTGATTCTCCTAGTTAAGTATAATGATTCTTGAACATAGCCAGTGTATGAGTCTTGGCTGTGGCCCAAAGCACTCTGTCTTCCAGTATTACCACCGGATACATACATGCCACAGACACATAATTGGGTGAACCTTTCCAGATTGTGACTCAGCTTTGCTAAAGTCCCCAATTAGAGGTGTCCAGGGTTCTTAAGCACACTCTTATTGCCTTGGATCACAACTTTATTCCTTTCTCTCTTTTCTCTTTTTTTTTCTTTTTTTTTTCGAAATTTTTTTTCTTTTTTTTTTTCACTGCTTTTTCTTGCTTCAAGAATCAATTTGATGATTTTTCAGATCCTCAATAACAGTTCTCTTTCTCCTCATTCTTTCAAGAGCCAACAATTTTAACATTCTTAAAACAACAAATTCAAAAGACATATGCACTGTTCAAGCATTCATTCAGAAAACAAAAAGTATTGTCACCACATCAAACCAATTCAACTAGTTTCAGAGATAAATTTCGAAATCCTGTACTTCTTGTTCTTTTGTGATTAAAGCTTTTTTCTTTTAAGAGAGGTGATGGATTCATAGGACATTCATACTTTAAGGCATAGACTTTATTAATTATGACTAAGAACAAGACTCAAATATAGAATAAGATGAAACTAAAAAAATATAAATAGAAAATAGAACAAAGAAAGAAAAAAAAAAAACGCAAATAGGCTCCTAATGATAGAGGTTTTCACAGAGTTAGGACTCAACAACCTGATTTTGAGAAGTGGATCTCCAGCTTGAGAGGAGAACTTTTGGCGTTTCTCTTGGATTTCACGCCCCTGCTTCTCTTGTTCCTTCAGCAATTTGCAGAGCATGCAGTTCTGATTCTGCTGTTCTTCCTTCAGTTGCTCCATAGTCTCTTGCAACTTGGTGATAGATGCTTCTAGGCTGGACCAGTAGTCAATTCTTGGGAATTCAGGGAGGAATTCCTGCGCCCTCCTCTTGATGGAGTTGTCTTGCACTTGTCCTTCCATTGACTTCTTGGTGATTGGGTGTTCAATGGGTATGAACTCATCTACTCCCATCTTTACCCCAGCCTCTTTACAGAGCAAGGAAATCAAGCTTGGGTAAGCCAGTTTAGCTTCAGTGGAATTTTTGTTTGCAATTGTGTAAATCTCACAAGCAATCACATGATGGACCTCCACCTCCTTTCCAAGCATAATGCAATGAATCATCACTGCTCTCTTGATGGTGACCTCAGAACGATTGCTAGTGGGCAATATGGAGCGCCCAATGAAGTCTAGCCAACCTCTTGCAATTGGCTTGAGGTCTCCCCTCTTGAGTTGGTTTGGGACACCCTTTAAATTGGTTATCCACTTAGTCCCAGGGAGGCATATGTCCTCTAGAACTTGATCCAACCCTTTATCTACTCTCACCATCCTCCTATTGAAGGAGTCAGGATCATCTTGTAGTTGGGGTAACTTGAAGATTTCTCTTATTTTGTCCAGATGGAAGTACATAACTTTCTCTCTGACCATGGTTCTGTAGGTATGGTAAGCAGTTCCAGTCATTCTCTGTTTATCTGTTAGCCACAGATTTGAGTAGAATTCCTAAACCATGTTCCTTCCAACCTTTATTTCAGGATTGGTCAGGACTTCCCATCCTCTGTTTCGAATTTACTCTTGGATCCCCGGATATTCATCTTCTTTCAGATCAAATTTCACTTCCGGGATCACTGACCTCAGACCCATTATTTTGTGATAATGGTCTTCATGTTCTTTGGTTAAGAACTTCTCTTGATTCCAAAGATTCTTTGGATTATTCTCTTTCTTGCCTCTTAAATTGGTTTGTTTTCCTTTAGGAGCCATGATATTGATGAATCTTGGCTTAGTGATCACGGAAAAGCACACCAAACTTAGAGGTTTGCTTGTCCTCAAGCAAAAGAAAAGAAAGAAGAGAGAGAGAGAAAGAGGAAATTCGAATGGTGTGGGTAAAGGGGGGGTTCCAAACGTGAATTTATAAGGGAGGGGAGAAGAGATTTTGAAAAAATAAAAATTTGAAAGGAGATTTGAGAAGATATGAAAAGAAATTGAGAAAAGGGTGAGTTTTTGAAGAAGATTTGGGATTAATTTGAAATAGATTTGAAGAATGGTTTTGATTTGTGAAGATTTGAAAGTGAATGATGGAAGGTTGAAGTGCATTTATGTAGAAGAGTATGGTTAAAAAGAGGAAAGTTTAAAAAAAATTGAGTTGAAAACAAAAATGTGGTCCCCCCACCTTTCTGGCGTTAAACGCCCAGAATGGCACCCATTCTGGCGTTTAACGCCCACTTGGTGCCCCTTTTGGGCGTTTAACGCCCAGCCAGGTGCCCTGACTGGCGTTAAACGCCAGAAATCCTTTATCACTGGGCGTTTTTCCAAAACGCCCAGGATGCTGCACACCTGGCGTTAAACGCCCAGAATGGTGCCCATTCTGGCGTTTAACGCCCAAAATGGTACCATTACTGGTGTTAAACGCCCAGAATGGTACCCATTCTGGCGTTTAACGCCCAAAATGCCCCTTACTGGCGTTTTTTCGCCAGTAAGCTCATTTTCTCTGCTTTTTGAGCTGAATCCTTCTGTAACTCTGTGAATTCCTTCATTTCTGATACTTGCCTCTATAAGAACAATTCATACTACCTCCTAATGACTGGGTTGCCTCCCAGCAAGCGCTTCTTTACTGTCTTTAGCTGGACCTTCACTGAGAATCACTCAAGTCTCAGTTTTGAGCATTCCTGCTCAAAATTCCTTCAATATATGCTTGATTCTCTGTCCATTAACAATGAATTTTTGTCAGAATCATATCTTGAAGCTCAACATACCATATGGTGAGACTCCTGTATCACATACGACCCCTCCACTGGGATTTGAGTTTCCTGGAAACAATTTGAGCCTAGAGTTAAAGAGCAGAACCTTTTGTCCTGGCTCAAAAACTCTGGTTGACAACTTCTTGTCATGCCATTTCTTTGCCTTTTCCTTATAAATTTTTGCATTTTCAAAGGCATTGAGTCTGAACTCTCTAGCTCATTAACTGGAGCAATCTTTTTTCACCAGCTAACTGTGCATCCATGTTTAGGAATCTGGTTGCCCAGTAGGCTTTATGTTCCAGTTCCACAGGCAAATGACAGGCCTTCCCATACACCAGTTGGTATGGAGAGGTTCCTATAGGAGTCTTGAATGCTGTTCTGTATGCCCACAGAGCATCATCCAAGCTCTTTGCCCAATCCTTTCTCCGGGCTATCACAGTCCGTTCTAGGATTCTTTTAGCTCTC